>NC_053028.1:597421992-597453257 GCF_003073215.2 Triticum urartu
GCGTGTGACGTGGGCAGCATGCGTGGGGTTGGTTCCCGCGGGCATGCGTCACACCACAGTTAATGTGAAAGGAGGCGGCCCGTGTTTTCCCCCATAAGAAAGGAATAACCGCGGGCGCGCTGCTCACTTTCTCCTCTTTCCTCGTGCCTTTTCCAATCTCAGAGCCGCCGTTTTCCTCTCTTCCTTCCTTCCTAAGCTTCCGCCGTCGTTGCTTCGCCATCCCCCTTCCTCAGCCCTCTAAACTTCTTGGCCCATGGCGCCCAAATCCGTCAAGGGCAAGGGGGTGGCTAAGGGCGCTGGGACTGTGGAGCCGCCGGAGAGCGCGCTGTCGGGGGACCGGACGAAGTCCGCCTTTTTCTTCCCCTCGACGGTTGATGTTCATGAGCTCCGGGCCTCCTTCAGGCCCCTATGGGGAGCGAAGACGGGGGGAGAGAATTCGGGACACCCGGCGACGCGCGTCATTCCTGCTGCTTGCGCCGATCCTGCTCCAAATCGGTATCCCTTTTTCGTCGATTATCTTTCTTGCGGGTTATGCCCCCCTTTCTCCGATTTCTTCTGCGACATTATGCACACCTTCGGCTTTCGCCTCTTGGATTTTACTCCGAATGCGGTGGCGTGCATGGCTTTCTTCGCGCATCTTTGCGAAGGCTTTGCCGGGGTGCAGCCCAACACGGCGCTCTTCCGCCATTATTTTCCCTCGGATCCAGCCGGGAGGTGCCGTCTCTGGTTGCGTCACCTGGATCCCAAGATCCAAGGGGGCATACCCGGACGGTGCCGTGAAGGAGAGGTGGGAGGAATGGCGTGGCCGGTGGTGCTGGATTGAGGATGAAAACCCGCCGGAATTCTGCAAGGTCCGCCGAGTGCCGCCGGTCCGTGGCAGCGATTGGAGCGATGTCGACGCCGCCGATGGGAGGCTCACTGTCGCCACCACCAGGATTCTCCGGCTCACCCAGGGGACTCACCCTTGAGATGATCGGGGCGGACTTCATTCGCCGCCGGATCGCCCCGTTGCACAACAAGGGGAGGCCAGCTTGGCTCTTTACGAACCCGGCTGACATTATGCGACTCCGCCCCGGCCTCGATCACAACTTCACAGTGCTGGCGCATGCCCACTTCTGCCAGCGGCTTTTCCAGCTTGATGTGGGTCGCGATGGCGAGGTCGAACGGACCGGCAAGGCCGCGAGGGCTGCCGCAAAGGTTGGCAAGGCCCTCAAGGGGCCGTTTTTCAAGCTGCCAGCGGGGTGGTCCCGTTGTGCAACAATTCACGTCGGTCCGAGATCATCGCCATGATGCCGGACTGTAACGTGCACGGCCCTGTCCCGAGCTGGAAGGAGCCGAAGGATGCTGATGTGCAGCAATTCTTTGACACCCTGATCGAGGTGTATGTCAATGCTGACGCCGAGCGGTGGCTTGTCATGGACACCACCCAGGCAGAGCTGGACTACATCGCCACTAGGGCGAGGGAGGCACAGCTTGCCATGGAGGCCGGCAGCGCCGGGGGTGTGGAGGACAAGGCCGCAACGGCTGCGGAGGAAGAGGAGCTCGCCCGGTGGGCGGCGGCCTCCGGGAGGTCAGCAGCGCCGACACTGGAGCTCCGCTTGTCGAAGACGCGGCCACGAGTCGATCAGGAGGAGGACGTGGCGGCGGGCTCGACGCCAACCAGGGGAAGAGGGCGAGTCCTGCGGCGGGCTGACTCCGCGAGCCGGTTCGGCCCGGCAGGGCTACGCGGCCTCAATTGACCCTGGAGGGGTCTGGGCGTCACACGAGGGCCACGGCAGCCAAGAGGCTGACGAAGGCCGCTGAGAAGAAGAAGACAACAGCCCCTTCCTCATCTGGGCGCGCACAAACCCCGCCGTCTTCGCCTCCTCCGGCAGATGTCGACTCGGATGTTGACGCGGAGGTCACTTTTGATCTCGGGCCTCTCAGCCCGAAGAGGAAAAGGAAAGTGGAGGAAGAGGAGATAGATGACGAGTAAGTACTCCGTCCCTTACTGCCATTTCCATTCCCCTGAATCAAGTCACTTATCTTGATCCGTTTTTGCTTTTGCAGGGATGCAGAGACGTTGGCCCAGAGGGTGAAGAGGGCGAAGGCCTCGGCGAGCAGTCAGCCCCCAGCTGGGGCTTCAAAGACGCCACTGGTGGTGTTGAGCAGCCCGGACAGCAGCCCCCGGCACAGCCCCCAGCGTAAGTTCGTCACCCTCCTCTTACTCGACATGTGGTAGGCGTTCGATGCTATGGTGTTGACCTTGCCGGGTTTGCAGGAGGGGAGCGGCAGCAGGAGGAGCCGCAGAGGGCTACCCCCAACACACCACCCCCATCGACTACGCCGCCGCGAGGGGCGTCCCCGGCAAGGGCATCAAGCACGGAGCCCACACCCATGGAGGAAGAGGGGAACTTGGGCGCTGGTGACTCTGCCACGGCGCCGGATGCTGGCGGGGAGGGGACTTCTGCTTCACAGCCTGGCACTGGTGAGTCGCCTGTCCTCCGTCTCTGTTTTTCCCTTATTCTTTTTCTTGGCTTCATGCTCCCATTACTACCCAGGCCCTCCTTCAATAGGTATGGAGGACGTGGATACTTTGTTGGGGAACATTGCTGAGGAGGCCGCCAAGGATGCTGCCGAGGACACCGCTGCGGGGCCGCCAAGGCGACCGGCGAGGCTTCTGCCGAGGGCGCCAACGGTGGGCCTGCCGGGGAAGCCGGCAAGGCCACTGCCGAGGAAGAGGTGGTTGATGATCAGCCTCCCTCCTCCTCAACCTCGGGCCCCGGCAGGTATCTGAAGGTGGGCGACGATCTTTTCGTCCACTCCCAGGGGCGTCAAGTTCCCGGCGCCCGCCGAAGGGGAAGTCTTTGACGGCGAGGTGCTTGCCGCCACCGGGCTCGAGGTTGTCGATGAGCCGGGCGTTGGCGGTGATGGTTCTCCAGAAGAGCAGCTTTTCCGCGCTATGGGGGCCAACTTCCGAAAACTCCAGGCGCTCTACCGTGTCCGTCTGGACAAGGTTAAGTCCAGGACGGCAACGGTGGACCAGGCGGAGGTGGATTTCAAGGCGGCGTTGCTGAGACGCAGACCTGGTTCCACCAGACTCGCGAGGAGCAGAGGGCCTTTCAGGAGGAATTGGCCAAGCGCAATGTCGAGCTCACCATGAAGATGGCTGACATCGAGAAGGCCCAGGAAAAGGCGGCGAACTTGGCTGCCGCGGCCGAGGCCGTCCGGAACCAGCATCAAGCCGCACTGGATTCCCAGGAAGAGGACCTCACCGTGCGTGAGGCGAAGCTTGCCGCAGCGCTCCGTGGCAAGGATGAGGAGCTCGAGGCCCTTGTCGCGCGGCGGACTCGCGAGCTGGAGCAGAGGCACAAGGAGGCACTCGATGCCCAGGCTCTGGCCCATGCCGGCAAGTAAGGGAGTTGGAGGTGGCGCAGGACGAGCTGAAGGAGCAGGCCCTCAAGCTGTCCAACGAGAAGAGCACGCTCAACAGCGCCTTGGTGGAGGCGCAAGGAGCGGTCATCAGCAGGGCTGGGGAGCTCTCCGAAGCGCAAAACTCCGTCAGAGATCTCAAGCTGAAGCTGGAGGATCTCGAGAAGATGTTGTCGGAGAGCAGGGCTCGGGAGGAGACCTTGACCAGGAGTCTGGAGGAGGAGAAGCAGCTGCGGGCGAACGAGGCCGCCTCCCACCAGGATTATGTGGCGGGCGAGAACAGATGGATCAGCCGTCTGGAGGAGGTCGCCGGCAGGGTCACCTCGCAGTTGGCCACCATGGGGATGCCAAACGTGAGGTACGCCCCTGAGCGCAGCGGGACCGTCAACACCAAGCTGACCCTGTTCTTCGAGGGCGTCCTCGGAGCCTTGGCTTATCTTCACTCCAACCGAGCGGCCACGTTGGCCGGGGAAGCCCGGCGACTTTGCCGGGGGGTCATGACCAAGGTCCTCACCAAGATGGCGTACTGGAATCCCGACCTCGACTTCGGCCGCGATGGATAGCTTGCCGGATGGTAGACCTCACGGTGCTCAAGGAGCGCATCAAGCCCGTCATCAGCAGCATCGACGAAATCAAGAGGGTGGAAGGCCAGCGCCGGGATTAGGCATCCCGTTCTTCACCGCCGCTGCAGGTTGACCAAGACAAATTTCATCTTTAGTTAGAACCGCAGCAATGATGTGATGTAATATAACTTTGCAGTACTTTTAATTTCATGCACGTTATTTCCCCGTTCAATTCCTCTTTGTATGCGCGCCCTACCGATTGGGTAGGCTCGCCGGCGCGGAAGCCCCTAGCGGCGTTTTGGGGACGGATCCCCATGGGCCTGCTGGGTACGCGTGCTGCCGGACGAGCCACCTTTCCGTTCTGAACGCGGCCGCTCGAACTGTCGAGCTTGACTCGAGTCAGAATCGAGAGCGTTGTTGATCGCGGAAGGCTACTCTGCCATTCTCGACGCAGCCGCTTGAGCTGTTGAGCGGACTCGAAACAGGGCAAGGGCGTTGCCGATCGTGGGAGAGCCCCCTGGCGTGCAGGTTTCTCATACAAAGGCGTGACATCTCCGGGGGGAATAACCTCATATAAGAAGGATAGAACAAATAAGGGTTCAGTGCAACTTAGCTTCTGTTTGTAGTCGCTCGAGCGCTGATCTTCCGGCCTCCTTCCCTCTCCAAGAGCCACGAAGACGAAGGAGTGCTGGGCTGATTACTAGAGCCGATTCTCACAACTGCGCCCCCTACCTGGCGCGCCAAGATGTCGGTGGGAACGACACCTATGGGATCACAAGAATCCCTACTACGGTTAGCGGGGCGCGGGGTCGTGAGAAGAGCGGATCTAACAGGTAGCACAGTTCGTTTATCCAGGTTCGGGCCGCAAGGATGCGTAAAACCCTACTCCTGCTTTGGTGGATTGTATATCTGTGTTCTTGAGCTAGCTATGGGGCGTGAGGAGCTCCAAAAAGCCTGAATCCTCTCCTGGTCGCCTCGGGCCTCCTTTTATAGAAAAAGGGGTTGCCACAGTGGCACACAGGAGGTGGAAAGGGTACAGTGATGCGAGGTTATCCCTCGCATTACATGACAAGGCGCATTTAATGCGTCTTGCTTAGGTGTCCTTGCTTTATCGGGGACGGGGGAGAGAGACCTGTCTCGTCCGTCGCCGCTCCTTCTTGTGTCGACACGCGCCCTGGCCAGCGATGCCTGTGATGCCATGTAGGTAGGCAGGCAGCTGAGGTGGCGCAGTGGTGGGTCTTCACGAAGATCTGCATGCCGCCACACAGGTGCCTGCCCAGCTGGTTGGGTCGGCAGCTGCATGCATGCGGTGGTGGAGGTTTAGTCGGCGTGGGCCTGATGGTGGCCCGGGGTGTCCTCGGCAAGGGCCTTGCCGGGGCCCCGGCAAGGGTCTTGCCGAGGCGCCTGCTGTCATCCCCGGCAAGGCGCTTGCCGGGGGCCTTGTGGTCTTCCTCGGCTGGGATCCCGCCAAGGGTTGTCGTCTCCTTAGTGCGTATCTGATCTTGAATGTCTTCACAAGATCTGCATGCCGCCACGGGGATGTCTCCCGAATCCTTGCCCTTTGGGGGCAGTGGACTCAAGGGTGATTTGCTCCGTAGGCGCGGGACGAGTCGCCGCGGCAAGGGTCTTGCCGGGGCTGCTAGAACTGTCTCCCGGCAAGGATCTTGCCGGGGGAGTCCGCTTCGTCCCCTTTGCTCTTCGTGGTCTTGGCCTTGGCATCGTTCTAGTTCTCTTGAGCTTCGGTCTTACCCTGGCTCACCTCCCTTGCCTTGCTTGGTGTGGTGGTGCCCGTGGCTCAGACTGCCCGTGCACAGTTATAGGGGTACAAAAAGTGTACCCCTCTTTTTGTACACCGACACAATCCTACCAGACGTAGTTCGGCCAGGACTCTCCTGACAAGGAGAGAGACCTTAATGAGTTCAGTATGTTGCCAAAGGGCGAGTGCTGAAAAATATCAGCAAAGGTAAATTCCATGATCGGCGCCCAATCGGATTCGACAGGAACGGGTGCAGGGTCTATCCACCCGTCTACGGATGGCGCAACTGGCTTCGAACTGAGGGTCGGAGCAGCTGCTGGTGCGATTTCTCGAACATTGTCCGATGGTAGAGCTAAATCGTACTCATCGAGACCGCGCGGCGCACAAGGCAGGGGCTCGAATCCGTCGAAGATCAAGTCTCCGCGGATATCGGCCGTGTAGTTTAAGCTTCCAAACCTGACCTGTTGCCAGGGGCGTAACTTTCGATCTGCTCCACATGGCCAATCGAGTTGGCCCGCAGTGCGAAGCCGCCGAACACAAAGATCTGTCCGGGGAGAAGAAAAAGTCTCATCTCTCTCTGCATCACTATCGATGATAGTAGGAGCCATCAAGCCTAACGGTGACGACACAGAGGAACTCTCAATGAAAGCACCAATGTCGGTGTCAAAACCGGCGGATCTCGGGTAGGGTTTTACCTCCATCAAGAGGGCCCGAACCTGGGTAAAACATCGTGTCCCCTGCCTCCTGTTACCATCCACCTTAGACGCACAGTTCGGGACCCCCTACCCGAGATCCGCCGGTTTTGACACCGACGCAAGTCAACAAGGATTACCAAAGCCCATTGATGGAGGCATACATTGAGGAAGTGAGAAGATTGGAGGAGAAGTTTGACGGATCGCAAATAGAGCACGTACCTCATGCGGAAAATAGCATTGTTGATCATCCGTCAAAGTGTGATGCGCAGAAGCTTCCTGTGGAACCAGGGACTTTTGTTCTCCATCTTACTCAACACTCCGTATCCCCAACAAAAATGGCCCAGAAAAGGAGAAAGATGGACTCGGTAAGCCTCTCCCGGTAGAGCCCGCTCCTGGCAGAGACCTGCCGGCAACAACTCCTACACCTGGACCGCCACCCTCGCAGCCGGGCCCAATGGTCCCCGTGAACGAGTAATGTGCCCCCTCAGTTGAGGAGGTGCCGCTAGTCCTTGTTGCCGAGCCCCAGGCTCCAACTTGGGCAAGGCACATAGTCCACTGAAAGGATCGAGAAGAGGTGTCTAGAGGGGGGGTGATTAGACACTAAGTACCAAAAGTTGCAGTTTTTAATTTCTTTAAGTTGAAGTGGAGTTTTGGCACAAGTTTAACAAGCACAATACATATCAAGCAAGCATGCAAAGAGTATATGAGCAGCGGAAAGTAAAGCATGCAACTTGCAAGAATGTAAAAGGATGGGATTGGAGTGTGCAAACGCAATTTGGAGACACGGAGATTTTTGAGACGTGGTTCCGATAGGTGGTGCTATCATACATCCACGTTGATGGAGACTTCAACCCACGAAGGGTAACGGCTGCGCGAGTCCACAGAGGGCTCTGTCGGTGTCAAACCCGGTAGATCTCGGGTAAGGGGTCACGAACTGTGCGTCTAAGGTGGATGGTAACAGGAGGCAGGGGACACGATGTTTTACCCAGGTTCGGGCCCTCTTGATGGAGGTAAAACCCTACGTCCTGCTTGATTTATTCTTGATGATATGAGTATTACAAGAGTTGATCTACCACGAGATCGGAGAGGCTAAACCCTAGAAGCTAGCCTATGGTATGATTGTATGTTGTCCTACGGACTAAAACCCTCCGGTTTATATAGACACCGGAGGGGGCTAGGGTTACACAAGGTCGGTTACAAAGGAGGAGATATACATATCCGTATTGCCTAGCTTGCCTTCCACGCCAAGTAGAGTCCCATCCGGACACGAGACGAAGTCTTCAATCTTGTATCTTCATAGTCCAACAGTCCGGCCAAAGAATATAATCCGGCTATCCGGATACCCCCTAATCCAGGACTCCCTCAGTAGCCCCCGAACCAGGCTTCAATGACGACGAGTCCGGCGTGCAGTGTTGTCTTCAGCATTGCAAGGCGGGTTCTTCTCCATATTTTGAACATTTGTAAAGCAGTGTCCGACCCCATAAATGTTTGGACCTCTTGGCTTCTGTGCCCAATAAGGGCTATTTTCCACGCGTCGAATGAATACGAGGCACCAGGGCGTTTTTACATTCGCCCCCTAGCCAGGTAAATAAATTGTCTATTAAAAGGACGGGGATTCTCAAATCCGATCCACACCATCCTCCCCCAGCGAGAATCCATTAGAGCATGCTTCAGAAAGATCCATTCCAGCATGTCCGACCTCCGCAGATCCTCCTCCCGCCCCCGTAGCCCTATGCCCGGTGATTGGGAGAGGTGTTCTGTCCCACACAGTCGATTAATCAAACTTCAGACTAAGGGATTCCTCCCTCCAGCATACATGGTGCCCGTTCGAGCCGGGCTTGCCACCTACAATGGCAAGGAGCAAGCGGAGAGCTTCGCCAGTCCCTCTACGGGGGAGCGGGTATGCCTTGTTCCCTATTTATTAAGGGGACTCGGATTCCCAATTCATCCGTTCCTCCGCGGGCTCTTGGAGTTCTACGGCCTCCAACTACACAATTTCACCCAAGCCTCCATTCTACACATCGCCGACTATGTTGCTCTCTGCGAGTTGTTCCTGGGCTGCGAGGCTCACTTCGAGCTGTGGAAAAGGCTATTTTGCCTCGTCCCTCGCACACAGAGGGGGTCACTTTACCAAGTGGGCGGAGCCGAAATATGGCGCATCGCCGGTACCGGATACCTGTCCGGTACCCCGAAGAAGTCGTCCGAAGACTGGCCTTCGGAATGGTTTTATATGGAGGACATTCACCTTTCGGACCCTGTTCGGCGGGGTCTTCCTGAGTTCAGCAATGCCCCTCTGAAGAAACGCCAAAGTTGGTGCCCACGGAGCCCCCAGTTGGAAGACAATGGAGAAGTCCTCTACCTGATGAACCGGATTAAAGCACTGGCTCAATCAAGATTGACAGTAATCGAAGTTATGTCGATATGCATAATGCGGGGAGTGCAACCAATTCAATATCGTGGCCACCCCTTGTGGTGTTTTAACGGGGCAGATGATGCCACCCGCTGCGGGCGTAAGGGTCCGGACAATGCTGCCGCTTTAGCAAAAATTTTGTTCGAATTGTTCAAAGGAGAGGAAGAGGAGTTCATCCACATCAAGCCACGGGATGGATTTTCCATGTACAATCCTCCAAGCTGGGTAAGCTATATCTCCTTACTCCCATTTTTCCCACATTCTTTGTCGTAAATATTCACCCTGCCACTTTGCGGCAGGAACTGCGAAAAGCCATAAAGGAGGTCAGCATCCCTTCTCCACAACCCGAGAACCCTGACCGGGCCCTCGACTCCGGACTCGAAGAAGATAGATCCGGTTATATTCGTGGAGCTGATAGACCGGCAATTCTATCAGTTAAGCTGCGATGATGCCATGGTGGCCATTACAGCCGACTATCCCAGACTGCTTCCCGCATCGCACGTAGGAAAACCAAAAAATCCCAACTCCAAAAACTAGGACCCCCTTTTAGACCCTCCCCCTACCATATGCATATGGCATTTTTACAGGGAAGGCATTCGGGACGCCCTGCCAAACCCGCACCAACTCGCCAACAAGAGGCAGCGAGGCCGGGCAGGCCAAAAAGGAAGGCGGTCAGGACGGAGACGCCGGCGCAAAGGTATAATAGAAACCCCGCTTCATGGTTGTCGTCTTTCTCGAAATGTAACGACGCCCGTGTTTCGTTTAAGCGAAAATAAGAACGCTCGCGGCAGAATAGTTGGCGATGTTGCTAATCACGCTTCCACCAGTCGGGTGCCAGGACTGGACATAAAGACAGAAGCCGATATGGGGCGGGCGCTGGATAATCCCCCTATAGAGGATGCAGATAGATTATCCGCTACAAACTCAGAAGTGGAAAGCGCCATGAATCATAGGCGCCGTCGGGCCATACTCCACGATGCTTGTTTCTCACCAGAGGCATTTGATGCCTTCAATTCCGGAGTGGCATACCTCCGTGCTGCTCAAGGTGGTCTAGCCAAAGCCACGGATTAGTATGTAAAGGATGTACGGGTAAGTAAATCTGACGACTTATGTGTATCAGTAGCCCCTGAGACTTGAAACAATTAGCAGAACTGATTTAAGGATCATCTTTATTGTGCAGGTTCTTACAGAGAAGAATACTAGGCTGTCACAAGAGCTGGAGGAATGCAAGACCCAACTGCGGACCGCTCTTGCCACATTGAAGGAACCGAAAAAGTCCCCCGCTGGTAACATTTACTTTAAAGAATGATGGTTGCCATATAGTGTGCGGCGTGAACAATAAATGTTTGCAGATGAATCCGGAGAAAATCCAGAGGACCAGCATGTCGTGCGATAGCTAGAGGCTGGCAAACGCATGCTGACTGAGGTTAGGCGGGAGAAAAACAATCTCCAAGACGCCAATATCATGCTGAGCGTGGAACTAAAAGACGTTCGAGCCCAGCTTGCAGACTCCGAGAAGGAGAATAAGCGGCTTCGACGCGACATTTTCAGTAAGTGCTTCAACGAATCCTTTTGAAGGAGTTCGGCGAAGAAGCCGACTAACAGCATTATGTCTATAGGTATGCTGACGGGTCATCCCGCGGAGGAAATGCCCGGGTCTGCGGGTGATCTTCTATCCGAGCTCTCACATCTGCACGAACAAGTTCGGTAGGTGATGCAAGGTGTTGCCCAGGCCTTGTGGCCATCCGTCTCCCTGCCAGAAGGCGTTGCAGAGCTTACGGAGAAGCTCAAGGGAGCGCGGCTGCGCTTTCGATTATGGAAAATATCGGCCTGCCATCAAGGTGCCAGAGAAGTCTGGGCCATGGTGAAGACACGGTATACCAAGGCTGACCCAAATCACATGCCCGAGGTTGGACTTGTGGGGCCCGACGGAGAAGAGATCCCCGTTAGCTTAGTTTATGGGCAAGTAGAATTAGCCGCAAAGTATTGCCAACAGGATTGTAGGCTAGACCGCCTGCTGGATTGTATAGAAGAGGAATTTAGTCAGTCTACATGACTATGTAATTAAAGTGACATGTATAATGCCTTCTAGCCGGATTGTAGATCATTTGTCTTGGCGGACCTTTTCGCTTCAACCTCGGGACCCCATAGTCCGGAGTGTATCCGAATACTCGCTCAGTTATGTAAGAACCGGGGTATGCGTGGAGACCAGGCATAGGGGTCATTAGTGCTTGAACAGACAAGTGCCCAACTAGTTATGTTATATTACATGGGTAGTAAGAAACATCTTCCAGGGAGAATAGTTCCATTAAGGGTTCCTTTCACTGGGTACGCATGCCGTAAGGTGCATGTCCGGACTGCGATGAGAAACGCAGGAAAAAACATCTGGAGGCGGATATGGAAAATAAATAAAAATCATCTTTTGTTCACCGACCGAATATTCCCTTAAGAACGCTAGCTTTCGGCTTCACCCAGTCTGAGGTACACATCCGGCTGACCCGGCAGTAACAATCGCAGAGGTGCTCCCCTTATGCCCTAGCTGAATTAACGGGAACATAGGGCATAAATACAAGAGCAAGGAAACCCAGCTTGGCCAAAACATAAGTCATATCGGTGCATATAATGGCAAAAAAAAGGTACATGCCAGAAGTGTAACACATGTGCAGGGCACGAGGCCCAGATAAATAATCAAGCTTCTGTGAAAGAAGCCCCCAGGTATGATGAGCACGGCTAGCGCATCTATAATGTGCAAGCGAGGCACAAGTTGGCCTTTGAAGGCCTAGAGAAGGAATAAAAGAAAGAGAGAAAGAAAAACAAGGCAGACAATGTATATACAAAAAATGGACAGAGGAAGGAGACGAACATAGAGTCCGGTGCTAGGCGTAGAATCTTTGGAGCCTGGCCGCGTTCCATGGGTTCAGTTCGAGTCGATTATTCGATGCATCCCGCAGATGGTACGCTCCACCGGTCAGAACTTGGTCAATAATGAAGGGACATTCCCATTTGGGCTCGAGCTTGTTCTTTTTCTTGTCCGACAGGTGTAGAACTAATTCGCCAATGCTATAAGTTTTGGCCTGTACTTCTCTGCTTTGGTATCTGTGAGCCTGTTGCTGATAAAATGTGGAACAGGCTTTTGCCAGGTCGCGCTCCTCCTCCAGGGTGTCCAGACTGTCCTGCCGATCGAGCTCGGCTTCTCTTTCTTCATACATGCGCACTCGAGGTGAGTCATGAATTATGTCACAGGGCAAGACTGCCTCTGCGCCGTACACCATAAAGAAGGGTGTATATCTGGTACTACGGTTCGGCATGGTTCGCAGCCCCCGGAGTACGGAGTCGAGCTCCTCTACCCAGTGCGTGTTAGACTCCGTTAAGGACCGCACTAGCCTGGGTTTAATGCCGCTCATTATAAGATCGTTTGCTCGCTCAACTTGGCCATTGGTTTGTGGGTGATAGACTGAAGCATAATCGAGCTTGATGCCCATTTTGCTGCACCAGAGTTTTACCTCATCAGCCGTGAAGTTCGTGTCGTTGTCAGTGATGATGATGTGGGGGACGCCATAACGGTGTATGACCCCGGGTATGAAGTCTATCACCGGTCCGGATTCAGCTGTTTTGACAGGTTTGGCTTCTATCCATTTGGTGAATTTATCGACCATGACCAGCAAGTATTTTTTCTTGTGGGTTCCCCCTTTAAGGGGTCCAACCATGTCAAGCCCCCAGACTGCGAAGGGCCACATAATGGGGATGGTTTGGAGGGCGGTGGGTGGCATGTGGCTTTGATTTGCAAAAAGCTAGCAACCGACGCAACGTTGGACCAAGTCCTGTGCGTCTGCCCGGGTCGTTGGCCAATAGAATCATGTATGGAAGGCCTTGTTTACAAGAGCCCGGGCTGCGGCGTGGTGACTGCCGAGTTCGGCCTGAATTTCTGCCAAAAGGTTCCGCCCTTCGCTCTTCGGAGATTGCCACCTTTGAAGGAATCCGGTAGTGCTTTTTTATACAGTTCTCCCTCATGGACCCTGTAGGCCTTAGATCGCCGCACTATGTAGCGTGCCTCATTTTGGTCCTTACGGAAGTTCCTGCCTAGTTAGGTAGGCCAGGAATGGTTCTGTCCACGGGGATATGATGGCCATTATTACGTGGGCTGAAGGTGTTGTTTCGGTGGCAGAGCCTCCGTATTATGTCAGCGTGTTCGGTATCGAGTGTTGTGGCCGGGTCGGACTAATATTGTCGGTGTCCCCATCCCATACCACATGGATTAAACAATCTCTCTAAGAAGATATTGGGGGACCGCATCGCTTTTGCGCCGATGCGGGCGAGGATATCCGCCACCTGATTGTTTTTCCTGAGCCACATGGTGAAATTCGAGCCACTCGAACCGAGCTGACATCTTTAGGACGGTGATACGATAGGCCGCCATCTTCGGATCCTTGGTATCAAAGTCTCCATTTATTTGGGATATTGCGAGGTTCGAATCCCCGCGCACCTCCAGGCGTTGAATGCCCATGGAAACTGCCATCCGAAGACTATGTAACAGGGCTTCGTATTCGGCTGCATTGTTGGAGTCTGTATACAGTATCTGCAGTATGTATTGAACTGTATCTCCGGTTGGGGACGTCAGGACGATGCCAGCCCCCAGTCCAGCCAACATTTTGGAGCCGTCGAAGTGCATAATCCAATTGGAGTATGCGCCGTACACTTTAGGGAGTTCGGCTTCCGTCCATTCGCCGACAAAGTCGGCCAATACTTGCGATTTAATGGCTCGCCGAGGTTTGTATGTTATGTCGAATGGGAGGAGCACGATGGCCCATTTGGCAATCCGGCCCGTGGCATCGCGGTTGTTAATAATATCGTTGAGTGGCACCTCCGAGGCTACTGTAATCGAACACTCTTGAAAGTAGTGTCGCAGTTTCCGGAATGCCATGAATACCGCATAGGCTATCTTTTGATAATGTGGGTACCGTGATTTGCATGGAGTGAGGATGGTGGATACATAATATACCGGCTTTTGAAGAGGGAATTTATGTCCGTCCGCTTCTCGTTCGATGACGAGCACTGCGCTTACAACTTGATGAGTTGCCGTGATGTATAATAGCATTGGTTCGCCAACGTTTGGCGCGGCCAGGATTGGGTTGGTTGCCAGTATGGCTTTTATTTCTTCCAATCCGGCTGTGGCAGCATCCGTCCACTGCCACACATCCAATTAACTTACACATCATACTCTGGATTTGTTTTGAGGTCTGTTGGGGTAGCCAACTGTGACAAAGCTCAGATTTTGGCCGGATTAGCTTCAATACCTCTACTGGAGACAATGAAACCCAGGAGCTTTCCGGCTGGTACGCCAAAACGCATTTTTCCGGATTGTGCTTGATGTCGTATGTTCAGAGGTTGTCGAAGGTGAGCCTCAAATTGTCTATCAAAGAGTCGACGTGTTTGGTTTTGACGACCACATCATCTACGTATGCCTCTACTATTTTGCTGATTTTTTCTCCAGACATATCTGAATCATGCGCTGATATGTTGCGCCGGCGTTTTTGAGCCCAAAAGGCATTGTGTGAAACAGAAGGGACCATATGGTGTGATGAATGCCGTTGCGGCTTGGTCGGACTCCGCCATCTTGATTTGGTGTAACTGGAGTATGCGTCGAGGAAACACAATGACTCGTGTCCTG
This sequence comes from Triticum urartu, assembly GCF_003073215.2. Classification (NCBI taxonomy): domain Eukaryota; kingdom Viridiplantae; phylum Streptophyta; class Magnoliopsida; order Poales; family Poaceae; genus Triticum; species Triticum urartu. The sequence goes on from NC_053028.1 coordinate 597,436,496, forward strand.
CAGTAGCATCAATAATTTGATCGATGCGGGGGAGGGGGAAGGGATCCTTTGGGCAAGCTTTATTGAGGACCTTGAAATCGACACAAAGGCGCCAGGATATCCTTCTTTGGTACCATCACCAGGTTTGCTAAGCCAGTCCGGGTGTTTTATTTCTCTGATGAATCCGCCTCCAATAACTTGGCTAGTTCCTCTCCCATGGCTGTCTCTTAGGTTCGGAGAAACGCCGAAGAGCTTGCTTCACCGGCTTGAATCCCTTTAGGATATTGAGGCTATGCTCGCCAGCTGCGTGGGATTCCTGGCATGTCTGAAGGGATGCCAGGCAATATGTCCCAATTCTTGCGGCAGGAATCTCGTAGTGCGGCATCCACGGAGGGGTTTAACTGTGCCCCGATGGAGGCTGTTTTTGTAGGGTCGTTGGTGGACATGGAATTTGACTATTTCATCCGCTGGTTTAAAAGAGGTGGACTTGGATCTCTTGTCGAAGTATCACGTCGTCCCTGCCCACTTTGGAGCGTAGCGTGGTTAATTCCTCGGCCCGAGGGCTTCGGATAATGCCTCAGGGCCAGTGCGGCTGTTTTGTTTTCGCGCGGAGCGCTGTGTCCGGATCACTGGCGAGAGTGATGATTCCGTTGGGCTCTGGGCATTTTGAGCTTCATGTACCCATAATGGGGTACCTTAAATTGAGCCTCACGTCCTAAAAGGGCGTGGTATCCACTGCTGAACGGGGCCACTTGAAATGTAATTTCTTCGGACCTATAGTTCTCTGGCATACCGAATACCACATCTATGTGATTTTCCCAGTGCATCGTGCCTCCCGACTGGGTAATGATTCCTCTGAAGGTTGTGCTACTTTGCTCAATGCGGTTCCAGTCTATTTCCATTTTTTGAAGAGTTTCCTCATAGATGAGGTTTAATCCGCTGCCGCCGTCCATGAGTACTTTGGTGAGTAAAACCGTCCACGATTGGACTGAGGACCAGTGCGGCTGGTGCTCGGGCTGTTTCGGGATTTAGGTTCGTCACTGGCATTGAGGTAATAGCCGTGTCACTCCATGGATTTATTGCTGCTACTGGCAGATTTCGGCCATGCTGCGGAGTGTTCGCTTGCGCCTATTATTTGACACGAAGGTCTCAAAGGACTATTAACACCGTATTGTTATCCACAGGATGGTGCTCTGTGGTATTTGGGATAAGAAGATCCTCACCGCTTTTGGCCACCTGCCGGAGTATCCAACATGTTCTAAGGTTGTGCGTTGGTATTGTATCGCCGTGCTATGAATTTTGCAGGGTCCGTTAAGCCATCCCTCCAATACGGTTCCGTGCCCTGTAGAGGGTTTTTGCTTCTTTGTAATGAACTCGGGTGTCTTATGATAGTGCACCCTTTTACCTCGAACTGGCTGCGTATATGGAGCCGGACTTATCCCAAAATTTTTGTTTCGGTTTTCCAGGCACTTTCCATCGCACAGTACTTTCATACTATGGACACCAAGTCGGTGAAGCGTGATATGTCACGGCGACTTATGGCGTTAAGGATTCCCTTGTCCGTGCATTATTGCAGAAAAGTGAGACGCGTCTTCCTCGCGGCAGTCCTTGACCTTGTTCATCACAAGGAGGAATCTGGCCCAATAATGATGTACTGTTTCATGGGGCTCTTGCCTAATGTGGGAAAGATCGTTTATGTCTAGGTAGGTGGGTGGATTTGAGTCCGGACCCCTACCCGATCTGAGACCCAGGGGCCGAGGGGTTTCCAATCTTGGAAATTCGGATTCTGGTATGTTGCCCGATGAGACTGGCCCGTTGCCTGACTCTAGGTTACAGGTTTGGGTGATGCCCTCCCATAAACGGGTATCCGTCTCAGAGAGCTCAGGAATTCGGACATAGTTAGTCTTCAAGATAGAAGGAGAATCGCCGCATTATTTCCTCCACACCACAACATGATGGGTGACCGGTGGAGAGTTAATCTCCCTTTGATCGGGTTTAAGCCCAATGATCATAGTCCGTAGCGACTCCCAAGGCGGCGATGCGATCCAAGAGCTCGTTTAGGGAGGAGAGCTCCATTGGATCCATCTGCTCGGCGAATTCCGAGCCGACGTGGAGGCTGTTTTTGATGACCCGAAGAAGTCATCGTCGGTGCAGTGGCCGAACAGGCAGTCACGACGAAACTGCCCAGCCGAAGAGTTTGGCCGACAGCCAGAGCTCCCCCGATGGTAATGTTGTTTTTAACAACGAGATGAGGTATCCTTCCTTATGGCGACATCACAGAGGAACTCTCAATGGAAGCACCAATGTCGGTGTCAAAACCGACGGATCTCGGGTAGGGGGTCCCGAACTGTGCGTCTAAGGCGGATGGTAACAGGAGGCAGGGGATATGATGTTTTACCCAGGTTCCGGCCCTCTTGATGGAGGTAAAACCCTACGTCCCTCTTGATTTATTATTGATGATATGTGTATTACAAGAGTAGATCTACCACAAGATCGGAGAGGCTAAACCCTAGAAGCTAGCCTATGGTATGATTGTATGTTGTCCTACGGACTAAACCCTTCCGATTTATATAGACACCGGAGGGGGCTAGGGTTACACAAGGTCGGCTACAAAGGAGGAGATATACATATCCGTATTGCCTAGCTTGCCTTCCACGCCAAGTAGAGTCCCATCCGGACACGAGACGAAGTCTTCAATCTTGTATCTTCATAGTCCAACAGTCCGACCAAAGGATATAATCCGGCTGTCCGGATCCCCCTAATCCAGGACTCCCTCAGGCTCCATCCACGAAGGGTCCACGAAGAATCAACCTTGTCTATCCCACCATGGCCGTCGCCCACGAAGGACTTGCCTCACTAGCGGTAGATCTTCGCGAAGTAGGCGATCTCCTTTCCCTAACAAACTCCTTGGTTCAACTCCACAATCTTGTCGGAGGCTCCCAAGTGACACCAAGCCAATCTAGGAGACACCACTCTCCAAGAAGTAACAAATGGTGTGTTGATGATGAACTCCTTGCTCTTGTGCTTAAAATGATAGTCTCCCCAACACTCAACTCTCTCTCACAGGATATGGATTTTGTGGAAAGAAGATTTGGGTGGAAAGCAACTTGGGAAGTCTAGAGATCAAGATTCATAAGGTAAGAATGGAATATCTTGGCCTCAACACAAATGTAGGTGGTTCTCTCTTAGAAAAGGTAAGTTGGAAGTGTAGGTTCATTCTGATGGCTCTCTCCACGAATAAAGAGGAGGTGGAGGGGTATATATAGCCTCCACACAAAATCTAACCGTTACACACAACTTGCCAATCTCGGTGGGACCGAATTGATAAACTTGGTTGGATCGATTCAGCAAATGTACTGACCGTTAGGATTTTTGGTGGGACAGACATGCAACTCGGTAGGACCGATATGGTTAGGGTTAGGGCATAACATAATCTCGAAGAGATCGATTACACAAACTCGGTGAGACCGATTTTGGTAATAAGCTAATGAGAGAGTTGGTCAGGTAAACTCGGTGGGACCGATTCGCTCATTTCGGTGAGACCGAAATGTTATGAAAAGGAAACAGAGAGCTTACATTGCAATCTCGGTAGGACCGATTACGCGAATGGTGAGACCGATTTTGTTAATAGATCTATACAGAGAGATTGCAATCCCATCTCGGTGAGACCGAGATCCCTATCAGTGAGACCGATTTGCCTAGGGTCTGTGGCAGTGGCTATGACATCTGAACTTGGTGGCGCCGGATAGAAAGAATCGGTGGGGCCGAGTTTGACTTTTGGTTTAGGTCATATGTGGATGTGAGAAAGTAGTTGAGGGCTTTGGAGCATATCACTAAGCATTTTGAGCAAGAGCCTCATTAAGCAACACCTCATCCCTCCTTGATAGTTTTGGCTTTTCCTATAGACTCAATGTGATCTTGGATCACTGAAATAGAAAATGTAGAGTCTTGAGCTTGGAGCTTGAGCCAATCCTTTTGTCCTTAGCATCTTGAAGGGGTTCCACATCCTCTAGTCCATGCCACTTCATTGTTGAACTTATCTGAAACATACTAGGTAAACGTGTTAGTCCAACAAGAGATATGTTGACATTAATTACCAAAACCACCTAGGGAGCACTTGTGCTTTCAATCTCCCCCTTTTTGGTAGTTGATGACAACATACATCAAAGCTTTAGATAAAGATATAGAGAATAGTAAGTAAAGCCTTTGGAAAGACATGTAACATGCATAGGCTCCCCTTACATGTATGCAATCATGTGAATATGGAATATAGGAAGCATGTGAATGCATAAACATGACAGAGTAAGCAATGAGTTACATGTATCTTGGCTATATGATTAGAGCAAAGGATGTGAATATGAGAAATGTACCTTCATGCTCATGAGTCCTTGCAAACAGTATGTACATCACAAGAATTTCTCATACACATGACTGTGATGCATATACTTACCTTGTGGTCTTGAGTTGGCTTAGGATGGGATGAACCTGCGTAAACAAGGTTAGATACACAGATACACCTACTGGCCAGAGAAACAAAAGAAACCACAAGAGTACCAAGACTGGGATGACATGTAGACTGAGTACTAAGTACCACATTGGATATGACATGTCCCCAAAGGTAAAGATGTGCAATAAATTCAAGGATTTCCTTCCCTTAGATGTTTTGCTCCCCCTGAATCTAGCACGGGATACTGGGAGAAGATAGGGAACAGAAAATCAGAGCTCAAAGGAAATAAACAGAGCTGATGCAAACGAGCAAATATGAACATGTCTTTCCCCTCTTGAAGACATGTGACTTCTCTCCTCTTGAACACCAATCATCTGGGGTCCTTGATGATTACTCTTTCTTCCCTTGAGTATTCTCTCCCCCTATAGATATGATTAAGCTTTGATGTGATCTCTCTCTCCCCCTTTGACATCAATTTCCAAGAAGGTTTTCTGGATTTTTGTCTGATGGGTTTGGTCCTTGAGTCACAGAACAAAGCAGCAAGTTGAATGGGATGCCGGTCGAGGACAAGATTCATTGAGTGGAGCTGGATCAAAAAGAATGCAGAAACAAGTGGCAAGATGTCTTTCCTGTAGTGAAATCAGGTGACACCGAGTTGTATGGTTCGGTTGTAACGAGAGGATTTGGTTGGACCGAAAGCATCAGACCGGTAAGACCGAGTTCATCACAGAGAAAACACTTGTCACCTCAGCTCACTAGACAAGTAAGATCTCACAAGGATTTGCAAGGAATTAACTAAAAGATTTGCAATGAATTGGATGCAAGGAATGCAGAAAATAAAAGAGAAGAAACTAAAAAGGAGTCTAGATGAAGTTGGAAACAAATATGCATGAGACAATATCAAGAGCACAGAAAATAACACAAGAGAACTTCATCTAGAATTGGTCGGCGACAAAGTCACCTATGTTAGAGTATATTGACTTAGGAGTCAAGTGAGATCACTTGATCATAGGTCATACTCATCGTTTAAGCTCAAAATGGGGTTACCATTTTGTTTAAGCTTTTTGATGTATTCACATCTTGTCGAGTGGTTTGACTCATGACTTGGAGTAAAGCTTCTCAAGATGGAATAACATATCTTGGTGTGGTGGGTTGATCATGATCATGTAGTTGAACTTGTGTGGGTTGCTCAAGGTTGATGTAGCTCATCAAGAGTTGGGAGCACCACTTGGAGTTTGAGTTCATCTACCTACATGGGTTAGTTTTTGCAAGGAAGAGCACTTGTGTATCCAAAATGACAATCATGAAACTTCAACATAAAATTTGTCAAAGGATATGTTGAATGGTTGCGTGCTTCCTTGTCTTCATCCACCATTGTGTAGAGACTTGGTGATATAGGAAATTGATCAAGAATGTGAGTGAGTTTCAATCTCATAGATTTAGATTCATCCAAGTACCTAGACGGTTAGATAACATGCAAGGTGCAAATATATCCAAGACATAAGATAGTCAACATAAGAGAAATATCAAGGATTAGTCATAGGCTCATGCTTGCATGTATCAAATGGAGTCCTACTCCAAGTTTGAAGCATCAATGATGTTCAATTCACCTCTTAACTGCAAAACACTTTCTCATCAAGTGGTTTTGTGAATATATCAGCTAACTGCTTTTCGGTGCGAACATGCTTAAGATTAAATGTCCCCTTTGGCAACATGATCTCGAATGAAATGATGACGAACTTCAATATGCTTAGTTCAGAATGTTGCATGGGATTGTGAGAAATATTAATAGCACTTTCAATTGTCACAAAGTAATGGAACATGTTTCACAGATATCCCATAATATTTAAGAGTTTGGGTCATCCAAAGTAATTGAGCACAATATGATCCAGCGGCAATGTATTCCGCTTCGGCGGTGGATAAGGATACCGAGTTTTGTTTCTTGGAAGACCAAGACACAAGAGATCACCAAGAATTGACAATACCCGAAGTGGACTTTCTATCAACCTGTCATCGGCATAGTCTGAGTTGGAGTAGCCAACAAGATTAAAGGAGGCCCTCTTTGGATACCAAATGCCAAAATTTGGTGTATGGATTAAGTATCTCACTATCCTTTTCACATCCTTAAGATGACAATCTTTAGGAGCAGCTTGATATCGTGCACACATGCACACACTTAGCATAATATCGGGACGTGAAGCACATAGGTATAACAATGAACCAATCATAGAGCGATAAACATTTTGATCAACCGGTTCACCATCTTTGGTCAAATCAAGATGTCCACTAGTAGGCATGGGTGTAGTCATACCTTTGCATTCTTGCATATTGAACTTCTTGAATAAGTCCTTGGTGTACTTTCGTTTGAGAGACAAAGGTACCTTCCTTAGTTTGCTTGATTTGCAACAAGAAAGAATTTGAGTTCACTCATCATAGACATCTCAAACTTCTCCGACATTAGCTTTCCAAACTTTTCACTAAAATGAGGGTTAGTCGAACCAAATATGATATCATCAACATAAATTTGGCACACAAATAAGTTCTCCATTAACCCTTTTAGTAAAAAGAGTAGAATCTATTTTTCCATCTCAAAGCCTTTTTCAATAAGGAACTTGGTCAAGCATTTATACCACATGCTCTAGGAGCTTGTTTAAGACCATAAAGAGCTTTGTGAAGTTTGTAAACATGATAGGTTTCTTAGGATTGTAACAAAGCCGGGAGGTTGCTTAACATAAACTTCCTCCTCTATTTCACCATTTAGAAAAGCACTTTTAATGTCCATTTGGTACAAGGTGATATCATGGTGATTAGCATAGGCAAGTAAGATGCGAATGGACTCAAGTCTAGCAACGGGGGCATATGTCTCACCATAGTCCATACCTTCGACTTGAGTGTAGCCTTGGGCGAGACGTGCTTTGTTGCGAACTACTTGTCCATCTTCATCTTGCTTGTTGCGAAACACCCATTTGGTACCGATGATGTTGTGGTTGTTGTCGGGCTTCTCAACTAATGTCCAAACTTGATTTCTCTCAAAGTTGTGTAGCTCTTCATGCATGGCATTTATCCAATCCGGATCTTCCAAAGCTTCTTCAACCTTCATAGGTTCAATGCTAGAGATGAATGAATAGTGTTCACAAAAGTTAGCTAAACGAGTTTTTGAGCGAGTGATTCTCCCGGTTTGGATATCATTGTAGATTTGCTCGACGGGATGGATCTTTAGCAATTCTTGCTCGAACTCGTGAAAGCTTTTGCTTGGGTCTTGGTTGAACATCTTCTTCATCTTGTTCTTCTTCTTGGTCTTCTATTGTTGACGTTGTCGTTCTCTTGTCGTGGTGGAGAAGGAGGTTGTTGATGTTCATCTTGGTGCACTTCCTCGTTTTCTTCATCTTGGTGTGTCCCACTTGTGGATGCTTCCGTATCAACTCTTGGTTCACCTTGTCGTGAGGTAGAAGCTTCCACTATGGACGAGGTACTCTCCTTCACCTCCGTTGGACGAATCTTGCCAATAGACAAGTCTTGGATTGCTTCGAAGGTCTTTGTCTCCTACATCAATTGGCAATTGCTCTACTTGCGAGCCGTTAGATTCATCAAACTTCACATCTATCGTCTCTTCAACCTTTCGGGTGAAATTGTTGTAGACACGGTAAGTGTGAGAGTTTGAGCCATAACCAAGTAGGAAACCTTCATGAGATAGGAGCAAATTTAGAACGACGATGCTTATCAAGAATGTAGCACTTTGAGCCGAATACTCGAAAGTATCCAACTTGGGGTTTGTTACCGGTGAGAGCTCGTATGCCGTCTTGCCGAGTAGCTTGTGAAGATACAAGCGATTTGTTGCATGACAAGCTGTCTCAACCGCTTCCGCCCAAAAGTGTTTTGGCGTCTTGTACTCATCAAGCATCGTTCTCCATCTCGATAAGAGTCCGGTTCTTCCTCTCAACAACTCCATTTTGTTGAGGTGTGTACGTAGCCGAGAACTCATGTGAAATCCCTTCTTCGTCAAGAAAGGTGTCCACATTTGCGTTCTTGAACTCCGTTCCGTTGTCGCTGCGAACCTTCTTGATTTTCACTTCAAATTGATTTTGGGCCTTCCTAGCGAAGTTTTTGAAGATCTTTTGGACCTGCGATTTATCATCGAGAAAGAACACCCACGTAAATCTTGAAAAATCATCAACTATAACTAGACCAAAAGAATTTCCACCGAGACTTTTGTAAGTGTTAGGACCAAAAAGATCCATGTGAAGTAGCTCAAGTGGCCTCCTTGTGGTCATGATGTTCTTCACGGGATGCCTTCCTCCAACCTGTTTACCTGCTTGACAAGCGTTGCAAAGTCTATCCTTATCAAATATGACATCATTAACGCCAAGGATATGATTTCCTTTAATAAGCTTGTCAAGGTTTCGCATACCAACATGACCTAATCGTCTATGCGATAACCAACTTTTGGAGGATTTACCAATTAAGTAAGTTGTAGGTTGAGCCTTTTTAGTGAAATCAACATGTAAAGATCACCTCTGCGTATACCGGTAAAGACTATTTTATGATTATCTCTACGAAACACTTGGCAATCCACTTCAGTAAATAGGACTTTGAAATCGAAATCAGCAAGTCTAGATACTGAAAGTAAATTGTAGCCAAGAGATTCAACGAGCATGACATTTTGTATGGAGCTATCATGTGATATGGCCACCTTACCGAGGCCAACCACCTTACCCTTTGAGTTGTCATCGAAAGTGACGTACTTTTGAGGACCATCGTTTTCAGCAAGCTCACGAAACATGTCTTTATCTCCGATCATGTGATCGGTACATCCACTATCAAGAACCCATTCCTTTCCTCCTGCCATATATCCCCGAAGATTTGCCATAAGACCAAAGTGTCTCATTGCATCATCAAGATCAAAATCACTATCATCATCCTCGTCATAGTATCCATGTTCAACATCGTCATGTGGTGGATCAAATCCTAGAGAGGGTGATTCGTTAGAGTGAGTTTGACAATGATCTTCTTTATGAATTTTAATAGCTTCGGAAATAATATCACTAATAATTCCAACATCTCCTTTGGCACGCATAAGATTTGTAAGCTCAAATAGATAAACCAAACATATGATCATTGGAATTCATCTTACTCAAGGCAATAGACTTATGGAGAATTTCATCTAGATTTTTCAAGGAATAATTTGGAAAGCATTCCTCAAGAGATTTCCATATGGTGTAGGCACATTTAAGAGTAGGCAAACATCCAATCAAGTTTCTAGGCAAGCCTCTAGTGATAAGATTAACAGTTCTAAGATTGCGAATCATGTCAATTGACTCATCAAGGGTAGGATGCATGGGATCAACATGAGGTGCACAAGGGCTAGCAATATACTTGTTCAAATGATATTCATTGAAAATCACAAGCATCTCATTTTTTCACTCATGAAAATACTCTCCATCAAGTATAGGCACTCTATGTCTAAGAGTCATCCATCTTCCTCCAATGGTGTTTAAACCAAAGCAATGGAGACCAATGCTCTGATACCAATTGAAAGGATCGAGAAGAGGTGTCGAGAAGGGGGTGATTAGACACTAAGTACCAAAATTTGCAGTTTTTAATTTCTTCAAGTTGAAGTGGAGTTTTGGCACAAGTTTAACAAGCACAATACATATCAAGCAAGCATGCAAAGAGTATATGAGCAGCGGAAAGTAAAGCATGCAACTTGCAAGAATGTAAAAGGATGGGATTGGAGTGTGCAAACGCAATTTGGAGACACGGAGATTTTTGAGACGTGGTTCTGATAGGTGGTGCTATCATACATCCACGTTGATGGAGACTTCAACCCACGAAGGGTAACGGCTGCGCAAGTCCATGTAGGGCTCCACCCACGAAGGGTCCATGAAGAAGCAACCTTGTCTATCCCACCATGGTCGTCGCCCACGAAGGACTTGCCTCACTAGCGGTAGATCTTCACGAAGTAGGCGATCTCCTTGCCCTTACAAACTCCTTGGTTCAACTCCACAATCTTGTCGGAGGCTCCCAAGTGACACCTAGCCAATCTAGGAGACACCACTCTCCAAGAAGTAACAAATGGTGTGTTGATGATGAACTCCTTGATCTTGTGCTTCAAATGATAGTCTCCCCAACACTCAACTCTCTCTCATAGGATTTGGATTTTGTGGAAAGAAGATTTGAGTGTAAAGCAACTTGGGGAAGGCTAGAGATCAAGATTCATATGGTAAGAATGGAATATCTTGGGCCTCAACACAAGTGTAGGTGGTTCTCTCTCAGAAAATGTAGTTGGAAGTGTAGGTTCATTCTGATGGCTCTCTCCATGAATGAAGAGGAGGTGGAGGGGTATATATAGCCTCCACACAAAATCTAACCTGTTACACACAACTTGCCAATCTTGGTGGGACCGAATTGATAAACTCGGTTGGACCTGAATTGAGCAAATCTAGTGACCGTTAGGATTTTCGGTGGGACCGACATGCAACTCGGATAGGACCGATATTGGTTAGGGATAGGGCATAACGTAATCTCGGTGAGACCGATTACACAAACTCAGTGAGGCCTATTTTGGTAATAAGCTAACCAGAGACTTGGTCAGGTAAACTCGGTGGGACCGATTCGCTCAATTTCGGTGGGACTGAAATGTTACGAAAAGGAAACAAGAGTTACATTGCAATCTCGGTAGGACCGATTACGCAAACTCGGTGAGACCGATTTTGGTAATAGATCCATACAGAGAGATTGCAATCCCATCTCGGTGAGACGAGATCCCTATCGATGAGACCGATTGCCTAGGGTTTGTGGCAGTGGCTATGACATCTGAACTCGGTGGTGCCGGATAGAAAGAATCGGTGGGGCCGAGTTTGACTTTTGGTTTAGGTCATATGTGGATGTGAGAAGTAGTTGAGGGCTTTGGAGCATATCACTAAGCATTTGAGCAAGAGCCTCAATTAAGAACACCTCATCCTCCTTGATAGTATTGGCTTTTCCTATAGACTCAATGAGATCTTGGATCACTAAAATAGAAAATGTAGATCTTGAGCTTGGAGCTTGAGCCAATCCTTTTGTCCTTAGCATCTTGAAGGGGTTCCACATCCTCTAGTCCATGCCACTTCATTGTTGAACTTATCTGAAACATACTAGGTAAAAGTGTTAGTCGAACAAGAGATATGTTGACATTAATTACCAAAACCACCTAGGGAGCACTTGTGCTTTCTCCACTTTCTTCAAACCGGAGAACTTCTCGATGACCAAGATGAAGCTGAAAGAGTAGCCCGGAGGTCCAGTATGTATCATTTTGTCGATGACACTCTATACATAAGGAGGTCCAACGGTGTGAAAATTAAGTGCGTCTGTCGGGAAGAAGGAAAGGAACTGCCGGCTGAGATACATAAAGGCATGTGCGGCTCCCACATTGGATCAAGGGCATTGGTTGGGAAAGCATTCCGACAAGGATTCTATTGGCCCACAACCCTCCAAGATGCGGTTGAGCTAGTCACCAAATGTGAAGCCTGCCAGTTCCATTCCACGAACATCCACCTGCCTGCCCAAGCTCTTCAGACCATCCCTTTGTCATGACCATTTTTGGTCTGGGGGCTCGATATCCTCGGCCCTTCCCCCCAAGCAATCGGGAGTTTTGAATTCTTGTTTGTCGCTATCGACAAGTTTACAAAGTGACCAGAAGTAGCTATCGTGAGAAAGGTGACTGCTCAGTCAACTATCAAGTTCTTGAAGGAATTGGTGTGTCATTTTGGAGTCCCAGCAAGGATCATTACCCAAAACGGCACCCAGTTCACGAGCCGCGCCTTCATGAAATATGTTCATGACCTTGGAAGGAAGACCTCATTTGCCTCTGTTGCACATCCCAGGAGCAATGGGCAAGCTGAGAGGGCGAACGCTAAAGTGCTGCGAGGTCTCAAGACAAGAACCTTTGATACGCTGCAGAAGCATGACAAGCGGTGGATCGATGAGCTGCCAGTAGTTCTCTGGTCCCTCAGAACGACGCCAAATCGAGCTACCGGGCAGACTCCTTTCTCCCTAGTCTATGGGGTAGAAGTAGTTATCCCCACGGAACTCATTTACGGGTCGCCTCGAGTGCTTGCCTATGATGTAGTGCAAGATCAGCACCGGTGTGACGATGCTCTGCTACTCGAGGAGAACTGTCTCCGGGCTCATACGCGTGTTGTATGCTATCAGCAAGCCCTGCATCGCTATCATAGCCATAGGGTTCATGCCCGGTGTTTTGAGGAAGGCGACCTTGTCCTTAGGCGTGTTTCGTCCGCCAAGGGTAGAAACAATGTGACGCCGAAGTGGGAAGGCCCTTACCGGGTAATACGAGTCACCAGACCTGACACAGTCCATTTGGACATCGGAGATGGATTCAATTGAAAAATTCATGTAATATTGAGCATCTCCGCAAGTTCTACCCGTAAGGCGTGGCTGTCGGGCCCTGCCCGGCAGCCTCCCTTTTCTACAGGCCTTGCCACCCTTTTGTACAAGCCTTGCCTCAGTTGCATGTAACCCCTTGTACAAAGCCAGGCGATGACCCTTAGCACCAGAGAAATAAATGAAGCGCTGCCCCCCCCACCAAGTTGCATGAATGCATAAGCATTCCAACAGCATTGCATAAGAATTTGAATATGCATATAGATAGGATAGCATCTTGCATCATTCCCATCTACATGAAGATGCAGGTTCCCGCCGTGAACTTGGCCTCTACAAGGAGATGAGGAAATGAGCCAGCACTCTGATCTCCGGCAAGCCAAACAGATAAGTTCTACCTCTTGTCCATAAAGTGTTCTGTAAGCTGAAACTTGTGCATGAGAAAACCATGTCACCCCTTTGAAACCTAGGTGCTCCTATCCTTGACTTGAACGTTGCTTCAGTCAGGATGGTCATAGTGGCCTTTGTCGAAAGGAGGTTGGCGGGGGGCTGGTCCCTCTAATTTTTGTTTGGTAGGCTCGGTCCTCCGGCAAGCAAAATAAAAAGGGTACCGGCAGGATAGTCTGCCAGGAAAGACTCGTTTATTTAAAAAGAAAGCGGCACCCCACCTCTGCACGGACATATACATGCACGAGTTCCCGACAAGGTTCATCTTTTTCATTAATATGCTTGTAATACAAGTACAAGCCTTACAGAGCACAAACATGGACTCGAGAGATTATATTATTTGAAGTAAAATTTGGCAAGTGCCGACAAGTTTAAGATTGAGAAAAGATAAGTGCCCGGTAATACCCTTTCTTGTCCCTCTCCTCCTAGGCATGGCAGTAGAAGGTGAAGAAGGAAAAAAGGTGCGCCTGGGCAGAACATAGCCTCCCCCCCGTTAGGCTCCAGGAGAGGTAGCCTGGCGAGGGAAGGAGGGCGCCGACGAACGCGTTGATGGAGATCCTGGCGGAGGCGACCCATCAACCACCGCCACCAAGGCCAACAGGAGGTGGCAGGGCTAACAGAGCTACAGCCTGAGAGTAAGCTTGCCGGGGTCCAGCTGGAAGGTTGCTGGAGGAAGCCAGGAAGCACCATCCCCACCTCTGCATCCAACTCCCCAGCAAACCATGTTGCTGGAAAGGAGATGCAGGTGCAGATAATGGTGCTGCCACCTGACGAATATGGTGCGGGCGATGCTCAGCCGGAGTCAGAGTCGTTGCCCTCTCGGTCGCTACTGTCATCATCGTCGTCACTGTCCTCCTCGCCGCTTTCACTCGAGGAGGAGCTTTCGTCATCGGTCGAGCTCTCCTCGCAGCATCTTAAGCGAGATCCTGAGTGCTTGAAGATCTTGACGGAAAGTAGGCCGCTCTCCATTAATTTAAACTGAAGAACGTGCCCTTCCGAGAACCTGTGGGCGCGAGCAAAGGTCTTCCAACCATGACGGAGGTACATAACGTGAGGGGCTGGGAAGTCAACATCCACCCGTATGCCGCCCTTTCCACAGCCCCTGATATGCAACCTCAGAGCGCGTGGCCGCTCAACCTCCATCTCCCATGCGAATGGAGTTGGAAGACGAAGATGATTGCATGGGGGTTTGTACAGCCTGATGATGGACTCTCGAGGTTTATCCCTGACATGGCCTACCATTGGAGGAGGAACTGCCCGTGGGGGCGTGGCAGAGGCGCCACCTCATCCTCCTCTTCCTCAGGTGACATGGCGACCTCTACCTCGCCCCTCCCTCCTCCTCTCACGGCGGCCTCCGCTGCTGCGAGATTCGAAGAGGGGGAATGCGCTGTCGAGAAGAAGCCCTCATCGCCGCTGCCGGAATACCACCATGCCCTCGTCCTCTCACCCTGGCAGATGATGGAAGGTTGCGGAGGAAGAATAAGGAGTGCTGGTGTATGAAAATGCACCACGCCTACCCCTTCTTATAGGAAGAATGAGGCAGGGGGGCAGCTTCTCAAATTGAGGGCGGCCGCCCTGCTCCTCCAATGCGGCCTCCTTGCTCCTCCCAGTGGCTCAGGGAGTCAGAGCCAACCCTCTGCTCCAACCAGTGATGCCTTATTTCCTACCATGGCGCCCGTCCCCATGCTCTCCGCATCCACCACCTACCCATCCTAATGCGTGGGGTACATGTGGCGGGTGCGCACGAAGCAAGGGCTGAGTGGGATGGTAGTTTCCACCCCGTGATCGTGGAGCGTTGGCATCCGCCAGAGCACGATCCAAGTTTTTCCGTAATGTCGCACATGACATACGGAGAAACCCGAAACTGGCCAAGACTCAAGATTAATGAAGAAGTAAAGAAGACCTCAAGAAGACCTGCCCCTTCCACGCCCTTGCGTGTGCACTTATTAGGACCTACCCCAACGATTCTCGACAGCACGTTCGGGGCAAGCCCGGAGGCTTCTGTCGGTGCAAAAAACCCTGGGCCTGTTGCCCGGACTGTGCACATGCACGAGAACGAGATTACGGCACCAGGTCATAGAAGAGTACCAGGGACCAAGATTTTTGAAGGACCAACATGCAGATCAAGAGGACCAAGATCACCAGGAGAAAAGCTTGCCCTTTCCAGGCAGGCGAGCTTGGCGAGGGTGGGGTTGACCCTGGAAGAGAACGTCCAAGGCGTCCCGACAGGGCCTGCCGGGGCTCGCGGAGGCAAAACCACCTCACCCAACTACTGTGCCACGACCCATGTCGTCAATCGATGCGGTTTAAAGCCGCAAAGTCACTAAGTGGCAGCCATTCGCCACATGGTAGCCTCTTTCTACCTAGGATACCTACAAGCGACATCCGTCTCGCGATGTGTCAAGCAAGCAGGTGTGAAGCTGGCAAGATATCCTGGCAAGGCTTGCCGGGCAAGCGACGATGTGACGTCGAGCGGCGCATTTAATGCGCCCTGTCAGCCTGCAGGGTTAGGTATGATAGCATTGTTTGCTATCTTATCAGTGCATAATGACTACTTTTTTGACAGAAAGATTGTAAGGGACCCCCCTACAGTATAATTGGTGCAACAAACCCAAATTGTAAGTACCATGCCTTGAACCTGGGTGGGTGGGAAGGCATCAGCCCCTTCCGACCACTAGGCTATGCCTTAGTCTGCTGCATAGTGACTACTTTGCCATTGTGGTGACCCCTTAACCTGTAAAAGGAGGCCCATGGCAACTGCAATAGGGGTTAGAAGGTTGGGTACCACACAATCATACGCGCGTAGCCATTGCCGCCCCGAGGCAACCCTGCCGGGCAAGTATACTACGCTCCACCACTATCCTTCCACCATCAATCCACCAAAGCAGGAGTAGGGTTTTACGCCTCGTGGTGACCCGAACCTGGGTAAAAATCACCCGTGTGATCTCTTCCATGCCGCCCCACGCTCCTCTGCTCTTTGTACAACATGACTTCCCCCGCCGAACCAGCAAGGGACCCTTGGTCCCATAGGTGGCCGTGGTTTCCCATGACTGTATCGCTTGGGCCAATAGATTGGACCATCATCACAAATATGCGCTTGTTGTCACAAACCGCACAAGGAGATGTGATCGATCAGAAGACCCCCTATACCCTGCATGCGGCCCAAAAATATGTATGGGTGTTGTCTGATGTGTTAAAGTCATCACAAAAAACCGCACAGGGAGACGTGGTCGATCAGAAGATCCCCTATACCCTGCATGCGGCGTGAAAATATGTATGGATGGTGTGTGATGTGTTCAAATCCCCAATGCACAACTTGGATGAGGCACCAACTACATTACAAATAGAACACCATACCCGACCCCAAGCCAGGTTTAATGAGTACAATAATGTTGGTTCCCCAACTTCGAGGCGGGGGGGGGGGGGGGGGGGAGGGGGGTGTCGTCCAACGCATGTGCTCAAACTTGATTTGGTCTAACATGGCACACATAGAGCAATAGGAACTGTCATGGT
>NC_053028.1:597454257-597464646 GCF_003073215.2 Triticum urartu
ATGAGTTATCGTTATCACGGTTCGGAAGGAGATTGATAATGTGAGCTATCTTGCTACATATTCTGGACTAATGGGACGGGTAAGCATATTTATTTCGACACAACCATTGGACCTACCGATATTCCTCAGCACTGCATCTCCCTGTACTTATCTTGTTGGATTCGGCACCTTGAACCAGTGCAACTAGATCGAATCCTTTCCTTGAGCATGTCTGGATCATCCTCTTCCGCCGGCCACTTACTATCTGCATTAACTAGCCCATCCAATCAGCAAGCAAACATGTCATGTAGATGTCTTTCGTCCCTCAAAGCACGTGTCATCTGTTTTTAGAAGCAAATCAAGGCTGGTGATCAACTTCAACTAAGCACATCAGCTATAACTATAGTAACTAAAGCAACCAGAAAAATTTAGTTTCAGACATGGTATCAAGTTCAAATGAACATCAAATGACAACAGGTAGGCAGTGACTCAAACACTAATATCTCTGAATCAGAGCGACAGTAACCCCTGAACATCACTATCTTCAATCTGCCCTTTGATTTTCAAATCATTTGCAATCAGTAAAAAATAAAGATATCAGTGACACCAACAAGCAAGTTTTATAAGTCTGAAACTGCCCCTTGTCCACCATGTTGGATGAGTTACTTTTAGGCAGAGTACTAACACACATTTTCTGATCATCTAGGTCCAACAAATCCAAATTTTACAGGTACAACACAATCTAGTATCTACCTAAGAAAGTGGTACAATTGGCAAATTAAGTGATAATAACCATCAAATATTTTTCAGTTTGAGCTCAGCCGCCCTCTGACTGTTGTTCTGGCAGTGTCCTTCAACATCACAATTTTTGCATCTTGTTGGCTTCCGAGGCTGCTTTCGAACATCACCGCGATCAGGGCAAGTTGTCTGTTTGTGGCCTTTGACGTTGACATATGTTGGAG
Organism: Triticum urartu; assembly: GCF_003073215.2. Taxonomy (NCBI): domain Eukaryota; kingdom Viridiplantae; phylum Streptophyta; class Magnoliopsida; order Poales; family Poaceae; genus Triticum; species Triticum urartu. The sequence goes on from NC_053028.1 coordinate 597,455,199, forward strand.
AATCTTGTTCGTTTACTCACTCCTTCATATGGCGCCTCCTGATCTCCTTGCACTTAGCTGGTGGCAATAACCCTGCAAGCATGTTTCCCGACTCGTTTGCTGAATTGTTGTCTTTGTTGGTCACAACACAATGTGTTCCAACTCCTGCTGCGACCACTGCGCCTTCTGGCTGAACTTGGTTTAAAAGATCTCCGTTGTAAGCTAGCCTGTCTTCCAATCATAGCTTGTTGTAACGCCCAGGTAATTAAGCTACAGTAATCTCACGCTAATGGAGCCATATCACCACGGTTACTGTTGTTAACCTTGCGATAATTCAAAACCGTTTCAAAATTCAAATTTAAATTAATATCAAAACAAAAGTTTTTCAAAATTTAAAACAAAAATGTTCGGGAGGTGCCATATTTCGCATAAGTAAATATGATGTAATAAACACATTTTTATAAAATGCCTAGATAATTTAAAATGATTTAAAACAGACAAGAAAATAAATAAAAAGAAAAGAAAACACAAAAACAGAAAAAAGCAAAACAAAAGAAAAATATAAAAAGAGAAACCCCCTGCCCCCGGGCTCTGGCCCAGTTGGCCACTGCCGCCCGAATGGGCCGGCCCACCCCGCACCCCATATCCTCCCCCACGACACACACCGACACCCTCACTCCCCCGCAAAATATCCCCCCTCCCCGATTGGATCGGGATCGAGGAGGGGAACCGCTCGCCGCCGCCGCCTGGTGCCGCCTCGCCGCGACGCCGCACCGCCATCGCCCGTCACCGTCCATGGCTACCCGGACCCCCCCCCTTGCCAGCCTGCCTCCTCTCCGTCCCGTCGTCTCCGTCCCCCTCCCCAAGCCCTGTTGCCCCAAACCCTACAGCCCCCTGTGAGCGCGCACCCTTCCTCCTCTCTCTCCCGTGCGCGACCTCGCCTCGCCGCCCTCGCCGCTTGTCAACTCGTCGCGCTCGCCGCTGCCTCGCGCACGCTCTCGCGCGCCTCGTCCGTGCCGCGGCCCCGCACGCTTGCGCCCGCCAACCTCCCCGCCGTTGCAGTTGCTTCTGCTGCCGCCCCTACCTCGCTCGCTCACCGCGCGCGTTGCTCCGCCGTCGCCGTGCGCCTCGTGCTCGCCATGCTGCGGCTCCGCACCCCTGACCTCCTCTTCCCCTTGCACTGCACCCCGATGTGCGTCTGCGTGCACGCCTCGCTCCCGCGTATGCCCCTGCCCCGCTCCCCCGTGTTCCGGCCGCCCCGGCAACGCCCGACGTGGCTTCCACCTCGCCCGACCCCGTGCGTCTCCGCCCGCCCCTGCTCCGTGCTGCTATGGTGGCTCTGCTGCTTGCTGCTTCAACCACCGCCGCCGCTCACCTCCAGCTGCGTCGCTGCGTTGCCGCGCTCCACGCGCTCGGCCGCGCCCCCGCCGGCCCGGGCTCCATCCACGCTCACCACCGCCGCCGCCTCCCGCTGCTGCCGTCCGGCCTCTCCCGCGCCTACGCCGCTCGCCGGCCGACGCCCGCAGCTCTAGGCGCCGCTGCTGCCGCCCCATCTCTGCTCCCTACGCCGCCGGCGGCCTTGCCATGGCCGCGGCCGCCCCTCCATCTGATTCGTAGCCTCGCCGGTGCCCTTGGTGCCGCGTGCACGCACAGGCGCCCGCCCCGTTAGCCTGCTTCACCCGCGCGCCCGCACCACCGCCCGTTAGCACCGTGCCCGTTAAGGCCCGCTAGCCCCATGACATGTGGGGCCCCACCCCCAGAACGTTTACAAAAAAATAATTAAAAAATAAATAAAAATAATTAATTAATTAGTTGAAGAATTAATTAACTTAATTATTTTTTGTTAATTAAACTAATCAATTAACTAAACTAATTAAATTGTTAGTTAATTAATTAATCAGTCAATGATAGTGGGGCCCATCCCTAATTAATTCTGATTAGGTTAATTAAAATTGGATAATTAAAATGTGTCACTCACTAGTGGGACCCACTGCTCAGGTTGACCAGTCAACCCCTGTTGATTGCTGACATCAGCATGACATCATGCCGATGTCATAAATCCAATTTCGTCTTAAATTAAATAAATTATTAAATTCTAGAAATTAATAAATTCTTTTAGAAATCATATCTTTTTAATTCGTAACTTAGGTTAAAATGTTTTCTACATGAAAGTTGCTCAGAACGACGAGATGAATCCGGATACGCAGCCCGTGCGTCCGCCACACATCCCTAGCATAGCGAACATGCAACTTTCCCCCTTCGATTCATCTGTCCGAAAACGCGAAACACCGGAGATATTTTCCCGGATGTTTCCCCCTTCACCGGTATCACCTCATACCGCGTTAGAGCAACCCTAGCACCGTTACTTGACATGTCATGCATCGTCGCGCATATGTTTGCTTAATATTTATTATTTCTTCCCCCTCTTCTCTCGCTAGACACCAAGACCGACGCCGCTGCTACCCAGTACGACTACGGTGTTGACGACCCCTCTCTCTTGCCAGAGCAACCAGGCAAGCCCCCCCCCCCTTGATCACCAGATATCGCCTACCCTTCTCTATACTACTTGCATTAGAGTAGTGTAGCATGTTACTGCTTTCCGTTAATCCTATTCTGATGCATAGCCTGTCATTGTTGCTACAGCGGCTGATACCTTACCTGCAATCCTAAATGCTTAGTATAGGATGCTAGTTTATCATTAGTGGCCCTACATTCTTGTCTGTCTGTCACTCGGGAGGTGATCACTCGGGAGGTGATCACGGCTATATGCTATATACTTTATACATATTACATGTCGTGACTAAAGTCGGGTCGGCTCGTTGAGTACCCGCAATTGATTCCGATGTTGGGGGCTGAAGGGGCAGGTGGTTCCACCCAGGTAGTGGTGGGCCTGGGTTCCCGATGGCCCCCGACTGTTACTTTGTGGCGGAGCGACAGGGCAGCTGGAGACCACCTAGGAGAGAGATAGGCCTGTCCCTGGTCGGCGTTCGCGGTTACTTCAAAATAACACGCTTAACGAGATCTGGGTATTTGATCTGAGTCTGGCTACTGGCCTATACGCACTAACCAACTACGCGGGAACTGTTATGGGCACTCGATGTCGTGGTATCAGCCGAAGCCTTCGTGACGTCAGCGACTGAGCGGCGCGCGCCGGGTTGGACCGCGTAACGCAACTTCCTTTGTAATGGAGGTTGCTAGGTCTGCTCTCCGGCCGCCCACGCAACATGCAGGTGTGCAATGGGCGATGGGCCCAGACCCCTACGCGCATAGGATTTAGAATGGCATGCTGACCTCTCTATTGTGCCTAGGTAGGGCTGCGACGTGTAGTTCCTTGCTTGCGAGTACTTCGGATGAGTACTCACGGTTGCTTTGCTCCTCCTTTTCCCCCTTCCTATACCCGATTGCTGCGACCAGATGTTGGAGTCCAGGAGCCAGACGCCACTGTCGATGACGACTACTACTACTCGGGAGGTGCCTACTACTACGTGCGGGCCCCTGACGACGACCAGGAGTAGTTTAGGAGGATCCCAGGCAGGAGGCATGCACATCTTTCGATCTGTATCCCAGTTTGCGTTAGCCTTCTTAAGGCAAACTTGTTTAACTTATGTCTGTACTCAGATATTGTTCCTTCCGCTGACTCGTCTATGATCGAGCTCTTGTATTCGAGCCCTCGAGGCCCCTGGCTTGTAATATGATGCGTGTATGACTTATTTTATTTGTAGAGTTGCGTTGTGATATCTTCCTGTGAGTCCCTGATCTTGATTGTACACATTTGCATGTATGATTAGTGTATGATTGAATCGGGGGCGTCACACCTGTCCCATACCTATGTAAATGGCTTCATTCCAGTAGCACATTTCTTGAACAATGTGAGAAGATGCTCGTATGTTTTGACACTATAGTCGCCCATGCGCACAAGCTCCATAGCATGCATGAACATATTGAAATGCTTGTAACTAAATGCGTTCTATTAAGCATTGTCGCTATGTGGTACTGCGCCAGGTGAGGCGGTAGGATATCACGTGCATCCTTTGTCCATCTTTTTAGTATGTGCTTCTTTGGGAGTTCTATAACACATATAAAGTGTAGCACCTGCATCAAAAGCAGTGAGCTCTTATCAAAACATTCAACTGTAATATCCAACTTTTACCCATCCAGATAGAAGAAAGCAAGGTCTCACAGGCGCTCCTCAGAGCTTAGAGCTTCTCGGTCGTCGGATCGTTTCCTTGATGCTATTCTGGCCGTTGGATCTTGCTCCGGATCGATCTCGGCCGCCGGATCGAAACCCGACGCTCTAGCGATGGGTTAGCTCGTTTGGCTCGCGGCGTCGCTCACTCGGTCTGTTCGACCCGTGCTCGCTGGCGTGCGGGGCCCTTTGTGTGTGCGCCGCGTCCGTCAGCGACCGTGTGTGCGGGCGTGGTCTGTGCGTCCAGTCGCGCGTGGGGCGGCGGTAAATATCCCGTGCCACCGCAGGAAATATCTCGCCCCCATCGAGGGTGTTTTCATCTTTTCCTTTCGAGCCCGTGTGCGTGGTGGCAGTGGTTGGCCCATGCGGCTATGTGGTGGGGGAGGGCGGCTGACTTGCCTCTCACTAGATGATGCCTCACACGTTTGTTGCGTGAATATTTTGCAATATTTCAATGGGATTTTGGTTATATGAAATATAAATATTTGAAATAATATTTTTTGAAAGTATACAAAAATTAAATGTAATACCATAATATAATGAAATTTTACATGCATGCATGTTTGCATGCTGAAGTGAATTTTTAATATGCATAGTTGTATGTTGAGGTGGGACATTTTTTCATGCATGTTGAATGATAAGGTGACATGCTTACATGTTGAGAGAAATATGTTAGTGAGGGCTAGCTATTTAGATACAGAAGATTCTCCCCCCGTCTTCCCTTCTCTCTGTCTCTCTGGATCTCGTCTCCTCTCGCCGCAGCCGACGCCCGTCCTCCTCTAGCCGCGGCCGACACTCGTCCTCCTCTGTTCGACGCCGTTCTTCAGGTAGTTTTCCTCTATCTCACGCTCATCTCTTCTACTCCGCTCGTTTCTTACCGTCTTCCTGTTTCTCTGCTTGATTTGAAGTTTGGACGGTGCCATGGTGTTGGGGTTGCCTTGCGGGTCGACCGGAGAGGGAGCGCACCGGTTGAGCTTCTGAGATGGCCGAGGTGATTCTGTTTGCTCCCTTGGTTGTTTCCCCTTTGTGATGTGTGTGTGATGATTAAGGGTTTGTTGTTCTTTAGGGATCTGTCTAGATCCGTTCTGATTTTGGTCTGCTCGTGCTCTTGGCTTTCGGTGTGTGTGGTCTCGAGGCGGTACAGCTGATTTGATTGCAGGTGATTCTTCCCTCTCACCTGGCCTCCTCATATTATTTCTGTAGGTCGTATGTGTGTTTCGGATCCATAAATACTGCAGTTTCTGTAGGTCGTATGTATGTTCATACGAGCTGCCGTTCTTCCATATGTGCTGCAGATGTAGTATGTGTTTTAGGTCCATGTATAGTACTGTAGGATCATATGTGCTGCAGATGTAGCCTCTGTTTTTAGGTCCTTGTGTAGTACTCCCTCCGTTTTTATTTAGTTCGCGTATTAGTTTTGGTCAAAGTCAAACTTTGTAAACTTTGATCAAATTTATTGACAAAAATATTGGCATATATAGTAACAAATCAATACTACTAGATTCATTGTTGAATGTACTTCCACATCATATAGATTTTGTTATGGTAAATATTTATATTCTTTTCTATAAACTTGGTCAAACATTAAAAAGTTCGACTTCGGTCAACTCTAATATGCAGAGTAAATAAAAACGGAGTGTTGGTGGGAACGACACCTAGGGGATCACAAGAATCCCTACTACGGTTGCGGGGCGCGGGATCGTCAGAAGAGCGGATCAAACAGATAGCACACGGTTCGTTTATTCAGGTTTGGGCCGCGAGGATGCGTAAAACCCTACTCCTGCTTTTAACCTGCTACAGAGGAGGCCCGTGAGCCCACTGTTCCATGCATCGTGCATGTCCCATGCATGATGTAGTATCTCATCGAGTCCCGAATGCATGGTCCAACCATCTCTTCAAACCAAAAGCTGCCTATATGGTCTATCATCATGGAGTCTGAAATACTTTTGGAAAGACAATTATGGTTAGTTTTCGGATAAGTACTCTCGAAAATCTACAAATAGGAGATGTTTTATTCTATTTTGATTACGTTTGGATAGACAATTTTTATTATTAATATCATCCTTTGTATCTAAATAAATCTAAGACGATCTACAATTAGAAGATTTTTTATTCTATTTTTATTACGTTTGGATAGACAATTATTATTATTAGTATCAGCCATCTAGACAATCTATAAATAGAAAAATATTCTGTTTTGATTATGTTTGGATAGACAATTATTATTATTAATATTATCCTTCGTATCTAAATAAATTTAAGACAATCTACAAATAGAAGATTTTTTATTTTGTTTTGATTACATTTGGATAGAAAATTATTATTAATAGTATATCAGGATAAATAGATTTGAAATACCATGTGATACATGTGGTAAACGATCCACATATATGGAATATATCTAGACATGTTTTAATGTTAGATACGTAGATACCTTTGTATCTTGATAAATCTAAGACAATTTTTTGGGACGGAGGTAACATATAAAGAGAGGTCTCACACTCATGGGCAGAGCAACATGTAAAGCCAAGTTGGCTTCCTTACGCAACGATAACAAGGCAAGCTATCTCGCAAGCCTGTGTGCACTCAACAAGCAGCAGTCTCCACAATGCTGGCTTGCTGCTGCTTTGTGTCCCAGCTTCTCATCATAATAACGCTCATACACCTTGCCATGACCAAGAGCAAGGTCCGTAGTGGCACGTGCTCATCGGCGACGGTGCCGCTTCCACTTCCGCCGGGACCCTGGTCGTGGCCACTGGTGGGTAGCCTGCCCGAGATGGTGCTCAATAAACCAGCGTTCCGTTGGATCCATCGCGTGATGAAGGATATGGGCACCGACATCGCTTGCTTCCGCCTCGGCGGCGTCCACGTCGTCCCGATCACATGTCCCAAGATCGCAAGGGAGGTACTCAAGAAGCAGGACAAGAACTTCTTGTCCCGCCCACTCACCTTCGCCTCTGACGCCATCAGCTGCGGTTACAAGGACGCTGTGCTGACGCCATTCGGTGACCAATGGATGAAGATGCGCAAGGTGCTCACCTCTGAGATCATCTGCCCCTCCCGCCACAAGTGGCTCCATGACAAGCGCGCCGATGAAGCTGACAACTTGACGCGCTACATCTACAACCTCACCGCTGGGGGGTCATCTTCAACGTTGGGACTAGTCAATGTCAGGCACGTCACGCGGCATTACTGTGGCAACTTCATCCGTCGGCTTGTCTTCAGCCAACGGTACTTCGGGGAGCCTCAGCCGGACGGCAGGCCGGGGCCGATGGAGGTGGAGCACATGGACGCTTCCTTCACCCTCCTAGGGCTCCTCTTCTCGTTCTGTGTCAGCGACTACCTCCCGTGTCTACTTGGCCTAGACCTGGACGGCCACGAGAAAATTATTAAGGAGGACAACACAAAAGTGGATAGACTGCACAACATGGTCACTGAAGAGCGTTGGAGGCAGTGGAACAACGGCGAGAGGCAGGATGGGGTCCAGGACTTCCTTGACGTTCTCATCACACTCTCTGACGGTGACGGCAAGCCGTTGCTCAGCATCGATGAGGTCAAAGCACAGTGCAAGGTAAGCAAAATATTAATTAATGAGAAATTTTAAGATGGTTCAAGGGCCTAGATTGAATTTAGTGACCAATTGCCTCATAGTCCTACAAGGTAATAGCTCACACTCTTAAATAGATCTTACACTGTATTTCGCAGGTGTTAGAAAAGGGAAACAATAGAATAATAAATTATGAATTAATAGTTTAAACCTATCATTATTGTATTTTTCTACCATTTTGATGTGATTTCAACTTAAACTGTATTTCAAATTCCAATTGTTCAATGTAATCTATCTTTATGCAAATATATAAATTGTATTAACTTACATTTATCTCCATGGAATACATGCAGGACATAATATTAGCGGCCATAGATAACCCATCAAACGCGGTGGAGTGGGCGCTGGCGGAGATGGTGAACAACCCAGAATTGCTGGCCAAAGCGGTGGAGGAGATGGATCAGGTGGTCGGTCACGAGCGACTGGTGCAAGAGTCGGACATCATGCAGCTCAACTATCTCAAGGCATGCATACGCGAGGCATTTCGCCTCCACCCAGCCGCTCCCTTCAATGTGCCGCACGTCGCAATTGCCGACACCATTGTTGCGGGCTACCGCGTGCCCAAGGGTAGCCACGTCATCCTCAGCCGGCTGGCCCTGGGCCAGAACCCCACCGTCTGGGATGAACCGCTCCACTTCAAGCCAGAGCGCCATATGGGAGACAACATCAATGTGGTGCTTACCGAGAGCGAATTGCGATTCATCTCCTTCAGCACCGGACGGTGGGGATGCATCGCGGCATCACTAGGAACAACCATGAGTGTCATGCTCTTCGGCAGGCTCCTGCATGGCTTCACCTGGACCAAACCGGCTGGGGTGTCGGCTATCAATCTCAGCGAGTCCAAGCACGAACTCTTCATGGAGAAACCGCTAGTGCTACATGTTGAGCCACGTCTTGCAATGCACCTGTACCCTCTCATGGATCGTTGAGCAAATAACGAGTTATGAATCGCCGACATGGTGAATATGCTAGCTATTTTCTTGATGAATCTATACTTACTAATAAAAGAAGGCGATATTCTTATTTTCGTCCTGCTTTGTTTTGTTCCACTTCGATTGATTTTCACGTATGCTAGCTATTTTGGTCTTGTCCGTTTCATATACGAGCGAGTTGGTTTCTTTCATGTGTTGCTGGATCGTCCTAGGCTTGTCCAAAGAATTGGAACAGTACGTGCTAGCCAAACAACCACCCGTCTACCCGGGCCCGGTCCTGAGATTTTGGGGGGCCTGGGTGAAACTAGAACATGGGGCCCTAACATTTCTAGGCATGCATTCACTAGAGAAACGTCTAAAAAATCATGTCATTGCGAGCGGTCTCATCTCAACGACTTGGCCTCTTGACATTGCCGAAGGGGCCATAACACACGAGAAATCAAGCCTTGATTAGAAACAACTAAACATGGATGATCACACACGAGATCAAGTCAAATTACATTTACCATCAAGCAAGCCAAATTACGCTCACATGATCTAGTGGAGAATGGACCTAATGTTTGAAGTAGCAAAATTTGATAGCATGCGGAGAAAATTGTATCACATAAAATGTATAATTAGCAAGTTGACAACTAAAATCAATCTATACAAAATTATTAAGAAATTTAGATGTTGAGTATATCCAAGACTAGATAATGGTTACAAAGCAATTAGTTGTAACTTAGACCTAACATGGATTCAACT
>NC_053028.1:597465978-597517214 GCF_003073215.2 Triticum urartu
TCTTTCCTTCATCGTTCAGGTCGCGATGGGGCCATCTGTGCGCCCAGTCTTCACACTCTGCCAGCACCGAGTCAACGACAGTCTGACCATGCACCAGGCCGTGGTGCAGTTCAAGGGAGGGCGTGGTGAGTTACGCCGCTTCCGGTTCTTGGGGAGAGCCATGCCTACGGAGAGGCATGCTATGCAGATGGCAGCCCGCGAGGCGATAGCTCGTCTCAGGGATGTCCTCCCCATGATGAAGACTCGTCGTTACCGTTATCTTCCATGCCATGTGCCTTACACCTGTCACTACGCATTCTCCTGCCCCAGAGGAGAACGAGACGAGGCTTTTGAGATGCTCATTGAGTATCTCCGGGCCCTAGAGGCAGCCTTCGACAACCTGGTGGCCGACTTCGTGGCTGCCCACATGGACTCAGTTCATGGCTGTGCTGCCAACAGGAGGGAGCTCCTACCCACCGCACCGCCACTAACTTTGGTCTCGTCCTCAGCATCTTATGCACCTACTCGCCGCCTGCCTACCATCGAAGAGTTCAACCAAGTTATTGCGCCCACTCCAGCGCGCACTGCGCCACCCTGCGCGCCCACTCCTGTTCATGTTGTTCCGCCCCTGGCACCTGCTCCATCTACTCAGCACAACACTACACGTATGGAGCCTATTAGCGAGGAGGAAGTCGAGTCCCCAGCCTCGCTACGACTCACCCTCGGCAGGGCAAAGGAGATCGTCAACATCTCCGCCTGAGTACGCTTAGCCGCCATGCAATGTACCGCTTTGTATGATATGTTTATATGTGCATAGGTTGTGAGAAGTAGCTTGTTTGCGCATCATGTAGGATCTGGAGGAGTGCACTAGCCTAAATAACATGTCAGGATTATGTACACATATCCTGAGTGATGTATTGTATAATTACCGCTCGCGTGTAAGATATGTAATGAGCAGTCCTTCTCCGTGCGCAAATCGATTTGTTTTTCTTAAGTAAGCTTGGTTATTTAATTTTGATTTGCCAACTTTATGCATTTATGGAATCATTTTTGTGACTCTTTTTGCTTTTCTTATGGGTTTTACAAAATATATCCCCAGAGTGAAAAATGTCTCGTCCTTGGACTCGTTCCATGCCAACTCCACCAGAGGAAAATTATGATACACAACCCAGCAACAAGTTCACACAAGGATAGTTAAGCCAACAGGGCAATGAATCGGCACTTTCACAAATGTGCCGCCTTTATGAGCAGAGTCAGCAACAACATCGGGAAATGATGAACCAAGTCATCAACATGGGAAATCACCATGGACAGTATCAGCAGCATTCCAAGTTATCTGAGCTATAGAAGACACGTCCCCAAATATTTTCTCATACTGACAAACCTCTTGAAGCCGAGGATTGGCTTCGAGATATGGAGAGAAAATTAATTATTGCAAAATGTTCAGATCTCGAGAAAGTACTATATGCTCCGCACTATCTCACAGGAGCAGCTGCATCATGGTGGGAGAATTTTCTGCACATGCACCCCAACGAAAATGATATAACCTGGGATGATTTCAAGGAAGGTTTCCGTGGTGCACACATTCCTAAGAGTATTATGAAAATCAAGAAGAGAGAGTTCGATGACCTCAAACAAAGGAACATGACTGTGTCAGATTACAACGGTCAATTTACTCTATTGTCTCGCTATGCCAATGAAGAGCGTATGACTGAAAGTAAGAAGATGGAGAAATTCCTTGACGGTCTGGCGCCCGCGCTAAAATGCCAACTGGTCGTGCATACTTTTCCAGATTTTAAAACGCTGGTGGACAAAGCCATTACTCTGGAAAATGAGAGACGCAGCCTGGAAGATATCCGCAAGCGAAAAAGGGACCAGACTAACCATGCTCGAAATCATCGAAGCAGGACAGATTTTCAGAAAGGTGGGACACACAAACCTACGACAAACATCTCACGCCCAATCAAGAATTTCCATGCAAGGGACAAAGAGTTCACATATCGCCCAGGCGTTACTTGCTACGCTTGTGGAGAAGAAGGGCACTACACCAAACAGTGCCCCAAGCCAAGGAACTCGACCCCGAAGCCAAACAATGGTGGAAATAATTCAGCGCCCAAGCGCAACAATTTCAACCCCAACAACAACCACAGGAAGGGTCATCTAAACCACGTGACCAAAGAAGAAGCACAAAACGCTCCGGATATCGTACTCGGTACGTTTCCTGTCAACACAATACCTGCAACGGTTTTGTTTGATTCTGGAGCTTCTCACTCATTCATTTCGAAAAGTTTTGCTTTGCAAAATAATTTTTCGATGTTTCCCTTGGAAAAAATCCATGATCATCAAGTCCCCTGGGATTTAGCAAGTTACTCAGAGTTACTGTCAGAATGTGGTTATTGAGTTCGAAGGATTGAAATTTTACGCCAATCTTATTGTGTTGGAAAATAAAGGACTGGATGTCATCCTAGGGATGGACTGGTTAACCACCAACAAAGGTTTTATTGATTGTTTCAACCGGACCGTAATTCTCACGCACCACCACGGGAAGACAATAAAAGTATCAGCCAAGGAAAGAAAAATACCCCGGCAGCCGAGATTAAATAAGGTGGACGTTTCTGAGTTAAGCAAGGTTCCAGTGGTATGTGAATTTCCAGATGTATTTCCCGAAGAACTACCAGGCATGCCACCAGATCGAGAAATAGAATTCAGCATTGAGCTAGCACCAGGAACCACCCCCATATACAAGAAACCATACAGAATGGCACCATCCGAATTGATTGAGTTGAAGAAACAAATAAAGGAATTACTGGACAAGGGATACATTCGAGCCAGCTCCTCACCTTGGGGTCACCAATTTTATTTGCCAAAAAGAAGGATGGAACACTGAGATTGTGCATGGACTACCGAGCACTTAACATGGTCACAGTCAAGAACAAATACCCGATGCCACGAATAAATGATTTGTTTGATCAGCTCGCTCAGGCCAAGGTATTCTCAAAGATTGACATAAGGTCAGGATACCATCAATTAAAAGTGCGGACAGAAGATATCCCCAAAATAGCCTTCACCTCCAGATATGGACTATATGAGTTCACAGTTATGCCTTTTGGATTAACAAACGCCCCCGCATATTTTGTTCACCTCATGAACAAAGTATTTATGAAGTTTATGGACAAGTTCATTGTGGTATTTATCGATGATATTCTGATATACTCCAAAACACCAGAAGAGCACGCGGAACATCTCAGGATTGTGCTAGGAGAACTCAGGAAACATAAATTGTATGCCAAGTTCAGTAAGTGCGAATTTTGGCTAAGACAAGTAGGATTTCTAGGTCACGTGCTGACCCAAGACGGTATCGCAGTGGACCCGGAGAAAGTTAGGGCCATACTTAACTGGAAGGCACCAGCCAGCGTAACGGACATACGAAGTTTCTTGGGAATGGCAGGATATTACCGCAGATTTATTGAAGGATTCTCCACCCTAGCCAAGCCAATGACGCAGTTGCTCAAGAAGGACAAGAAGTTTGAATGGACAGAAGCCTGCGAAAAAAGTTTTCAAGAGTTAAAACGGAAATTAACCACAGCACCGGTATTAATTGTGCCAGACATACACAAAAACTTTGTGGTGTACTGTGACGCATCCCGAAAAGGTCTCGGGTGCGTGTTGATGCAAGAAGGCAAGGTTGTCGCATATGCTTCACGACAACTCCGCAAGCATGAGGAAAATTATCCCACTCATGACTTAGAAATGGCAGCAGTCATTCATGCACTTAAGGAATGGAGGCATTTCTTACTTGGGAATCGATGTGAAATATACATGGACCATAAAAGTCTCAAATATATTTTCACACAGCCAGAACTAAACTTACAGCAACGACGCTGGTTGGAATTGGTAAAGGATTATGATGTTGGTATCCACTATCATCCAGGGAAAGCAAATGTAGTGGCCGATGCTCTTAGTCGGAACCCCAGCTCCGACGAAAATAGTCTGCAAAGCTTGAGACCTGAATTCCAACAAGAATTTGCCAAACTCAACTTGTTAATAATCGCGGAAGGCACCATATCAAACTTGGAAATAAAGCCCGACCTTGTGGAGAGAATTAAAGAAGCTCAGCCTGGTCACCCCAGCATTGAAGGAATTAAAAGAAAGGTGAGTATGGGCAAGGCCTCGGAGTTTGTCATAGGCGAAGATGGAATATTACGATACGGGGACAGACTCTGCGTGCCAAACATAGAAGACCTCAAACAGCAAATCCTAGCTGAAGCACACACCACTCCATATTCAATCCACCCTGGAGGAACCAAAATGTATAAGGATATTCAGGAAAGATTTTGGTGGCACGGTATGAAGAGGGACATAGCCATATTCGTTGCGTGTTGCGATTCTTGTCAACGCATAAAAGTTGAGCATCAAAAACCAGCCGGACTACTGCAACCAAACAAAATACCTGAGTGGAAATGGGATGAAATAGGGATGGATTTTATTGTCGGACTACCTCCGTCACAACACGGGAATGATGCCATATGGGTCATCACCGATAGATTAACCAAGGTGGCACATTTTATTCCAGTGAAGACAACCTACAACACTCAGAAGCTTGCCAGGATTTATCTCTCCCGTATAATTTGTCTGCGTGGAGTCCCGAAGACTATAATATCCGACAGAGGCACTCAATTTGTCTCGAGATTTTGGGAGCATTTACAACAGGCTCTGGGAACTCAATTTGCCTTCAGTACAGCCTACCATCCCCAGACTGATGGACAGACTGAACGCGTAAACCAAATTTTAGAAGACATGCTGAGAGCATGTGTCCTCACCTATGGAACCAGTTGGGAAGAAAGTCTGCCATATGCCGAGTTCGCATACAACAACAGCTACCAGGCCAGCCTGCAAATGGCACCTTTTGAAGCCCTATACGGACGGAGGTGTCGTACCCCGCTAAATTGGTCAGAGACCGGAGATAGCCGTATTTTCGGCCCAGACATGCTCAAAGAAGCCAAGGAAAAAGTCAAGCTAATCAGGGACCGACTCAAGACCGCTCAAAGCCGACAGAAGAGTTATTACGATCAGAAACATCGTGGGGTCAATTTTGAACCCGGTGAATTTGTGTACCTACGAGTATCACCTATGAGGGGACTGCAACGGTTTAAGATTAAAGGGAAGTTAGCACCAAGATTCATTGGACCATTCTGCATAGTGGCACGAAGAGGCACTGTAGCCTACCAGCTAGACTTACCCGAAGACTTGTCCGACATTCACAACGTGTTCCACGTCTCTCAACTAAGGAAGTGCGTAAGCAAACCAGAGAAGCAAGTATCCCATGAGAACATTGACGTGCAGCCAGACCTCACTTATCGGGAACGCCCCGTAAAAATATTAGAGGAGTCTGAAAGGAGAACCCGACAGAAAACCATCAAGTTTTTCAAAGTTCAGTGGAGCAATCACACCGACAGTGAAGCAACTTGGGAAAGAGAGGATTTTCTTCGGACAGAGCATCCACACTTATTTGAGGAACAGCTGAAATCTCGGGGACGAGATTTTTCCTAAGGGGGTTGTGACACTCCAAAAAAAAATTTTAATTGGTTTTCATCAAAAACTTTGCTGAATTTTTTTTAAGAGGGCATTTAAAATTTCTTTTCCAGAAATCCTTCCTCTCAAAAACTTCCTTTTCTTTGGCAAGGATTTTATTTTTTTCAAAACTATGGTGTTTGATCTTTTGAAACTTCTTCTCTGTTGGTTTCCTCTCAAATTATTTTGGGAGTTTAATCTTTTTCTTTTAAAAAGAAACTCTATGAAAATTTGGGATTTTCATATCTTGGAAACCACCCATGACTTGGTATTTTTGCCCATGTGATAAAACCCCTCCAAAACCTCCCCTCCTCCTTGTAATCAACCTAAGATCTCTGTCCCAACTCATCCAAGCAAGTTTTGGATTTTATTATAATTATTTTTCCCCTCAAATCATTTCTGAAAATTATTTGGAGCCTGAGTGATTTTCAAAGCAAGTACCCTTTTGCTTTTGAGTTTTTACCTCAAACCAACTCCCCTGGATAGTTCTTTGAACCCACAACCCAGAACCATCTTGATCCACTCCTCCCCTTTTCAAAATTTTCAAAATTCAGTCTCTGCAAGTTTGGACCAGATTTGCCAAATTTGGTGAAATTCACACTTCTCCAAAAATTCCACCAAAATTCAGGCAGCCTACTGGAGCAATGAGTAGCGACTCCACAAAAAATCAGCTCAAGGAAAAATCCCCAGATGCCAAATTCATTCTGTCGAACACCTTGCATGCACTGTTGCTGTTCATATTCAGGAAATTCAGAGTTCAGTGTCGTTTTCGTTCGTCTGTTTCAATCATGCGTGGACAGTGCCCTTGGCACGTTCCTCGCCGCCTCTTCCTCCTGTCTGGAGCACCACACATGCGCTTGGCGCCTTCCCGGCGTCGACGGCGCCCTAGCCCGCCTGCGCCGGCATGTCTTGCGGCGGCTGAACCCCCGTAGCAACCGACAGGAAGCAGAATGGCGGCTCAACACCGTTCGGCGCCGCCCAACGCTCCCTGGCGCTCCGCGTGGCCTCATGCACGCCAGCACACCCCGTTGCACCGTCGCCGTGGCCCGGCAAGCACTGGGCACGCTCCCTGCTGCCGACGGGCCCGCGCCGCCCCGTTCCGTCGAGCTCCCCCTAAACACCCAAACCCTGGCTAGTTTAGCACCAAAACGGACCCAGTGGACCCCCACGACGGCGCTCGACCCCTAAACCTTCCCGACCAATGCCCTGCGCCGCCGTAAGCTTCGCCGGAGAACCCCGTTCTCGGCCACCGCCTCGGACCGCCTATAAAGGGGCTCCCGAACTCACTCTCAAGCAGACACTCCCTCTGCCCCCACAAACACCCCGCCAGGCCACTGGAGGAGCCTCGAGGAGGTCTCCTCCCCCGACTCCGGCCGCCCCGATCCGCCTCGGCCTCCACCTCGATTCGCTCCGGTGAGGCCATCTCCGGCGCCCAAACCCCGTCAACTACCCCCTCTAGCTTCCAGAAGTCTAACCCCCTCCTCAATTTGGCCTTCGCAGCTCCCTCCGACGAGTCCCACGACCACCCGAGCCGCCGTCCGCCGGAGCTAGGCTCGCCGTCGACGTGGTGCTCACCGACCGCCACCACCACCACCAACCGACGCGGAAGGGCACCCTGAACACGGAGGTACCCTCCGATCCCCCTGCCTCGCCGTGGATCGCCGCCGGCGACCACCGCGGCTCTCGGGCATCGGCGAACTCTGCCGCCCCGTTTGAACATTCAACCCTGACGGGTGGGACCCGCCTGTCAGCCTCTTTATCCTGTCTGAGTGAAGCGTTTTCTGAAAACGTCTTCTGCCGTATGCGCTTTCCCTCTGGGCTGGCGTAGTCGCTACCGAAGCGCTTTCTGTTTTTATGAACTAGCCCCTGGAAACCTTCTGTTTCATTACAGATGAGTCCCTGGACAAAAACCCTTGTAACTTTTAAACAGAAAAGTATTTTTGATTGATTCTTTTCCTGTCCTCTTTAAAATTTTGTTTAGTTTTTTATCAGATTTATTTGAAAAATATTTGGAATACTTTTTGTGCATCTCTTGGTATTTACGATAGCGCATATATTTTCTTTATACCGTAGATACCGAAGGAGGTGACGGAGCCGCGAACTTCACCGAGCTAGGCTTCGACTACTCCGAACCAGGCAAGCATGTTTGAACTTTTGATATGATGAGTGTCTTGGCATGTTTTGCATTTAGTTAGTCTCATGGCATGTTGTGGAGCATACCGATGAACGTCTTTTCCATGCATTGTTGAGGTAAGTGAGTTCGATGATCCATAAGTGGATGGATGTGAGTATGAATGGCCATGTGTTGGCATGAGGATGGGTAAGATGGCAGTGTTGTAGCATGCCAGTCTTATGCCAGGCTGTATGACTACAGTGTCAAACCGTATCGGTCCAGTTCCTCCCATTTCCTTCCCTGTACTACAACATGTTTTCCACAAGGAATATGGCTTAGTAAGTTGCAAACCGCTTTCCTGGTACACACCAAAAGGAGAGGCTGGGATTATGGTTCCATGCCCCTGGATTAAAGCCAGTCATCCGGTCAGGGGGCATGGGTGTTTCCGGTTGGGACCGAGAGGGGGGCACCCCCTAGAGCGCGCGTATATAAATTTGATCCCATGCTATTCGAGATTGTGATCTCCCCGTCTCAAAAGTTTTTCTTGGACGATGTCTAGGGTGATTCCTAGCATCGAGAGGTAGGATGGGTGTGTACTGGTTAGCTGTGTTTTCTTCTGAAAAACCGTAAACGGAACTAGTCCTTCGTGACTACGGAAATCCGTTGGCTGTGGGAAATTTTTGTACAAACTCTGCAGAGTCATATATTCCTTGAATCATCTATTCCATGTCCAAGTTCAGTATTATCTTATCCTGACAAGTGCCAGATTTGATGACAGAGACTCCGGTGAATCGTATGTGTGCTAAGTCCAGTTATATGATTATTCCTGTGGATGGACTAACCCGTTTATTTTCATGAATTGAATACTTATTATGAGCATTACTTCCTTGTGAATAAAAGCCCTTTATGTGGTGTCGCTAAGACGCCCGACTGTGGCATTTCTATTAAAAGCCCTTTCTGTGATGTCGCCCCGACGTCCGACTGTGGCATTTCTTTTAAAGCCCTTTATGTGGTGTCGCTAAGACACCCGACTGTGGCATTTCTTTTAAAAGCCCTTTCTATGATGTCGCCCCGACGTCCGACTGTGGCATCTCATGGATGAAGAATTTGATAGCGAGTCCGACGCCTAGAGGAGTCCCAGTCAGTCTCGTGTGATCCCTGGATTTGGTCACTGCATTATATCCGCTTCCTCTACCAAATAAATTCATCGAGCCCCTCCTCGACGCTCGATGAGATGCCAGTTTTAGAGTCATGTATCTCCCTCCCCTCTGTGTTTTTCCACGACCACCCTATCCTCGAGTCAGTAGTATGCCTCCACACCACTGTGTCATGTCCGCCATTATGTATAATTATTGGCGTGCTTGTAATAATTTGGTTGAGCAACCGTAGCTCAACCCTGTAATATATTTTATGCTACTGGCTTATTGTATCAAGAATTTGTCTACCGGTAAGGAGAATTTTTCCCATACTGGACTCAAAAGATTGGTTTCTCAATAAATATTTTTATTGGAAAACCGGTCGTGACAGTTACCCCTTTGAAGGGTACCCATCGTTTCGGTATCAAGGGCAAGTTGGGTCCTCGTTACATTGGTCCTTTTCTTATTCTCTCTTAACGGCGAGAGGTTGCCTACCAGTTGGAACTACCCCCACATCTTTCTCGAGTTCATGATGTCTTCCACGTCTCTCAACTCAGGCGTTGCTTCTCGGTTCCCATCCGCGGAGTGGACCACGAAACGCTTGATCTCCAAGATAACCTCACATATTGAGAGTACCCCGTCCGCATTCTGGATCAAGCAGAGCGTGTCACTTGACGTCATAACATCAAGTTTCTCAAGGTTCAGCGGTCTCATCATTCCGAGAGAGAAGCTACTTGGGAGGGTGAAGATCGTCTTCGACTTGAGTACCCCGCTTTCTTTCTGCCAACTCCTGAATCTCGGGACGAGATTTTTTTGAGTGGGGGTGAGTTGTCACATCCCTAGTTCTGGTATGACTTAGACCAGCTAGTCAGTTGTCCATCATGTTCAAATTCCATTTAAATTTGAAATGGGGATTGTGAAACCCTCAGAAATCATTTCTAGAAATAAACTAGATAAAAATTGCTCCAAAAAGGTCAAAGAAAATGTTCATGTTGCTCTCTGAAAATATTGGGAGGTAAAAATAAAACCAATATTTTTAGGAACTCATAAATATTTATTTTGGCCATTTGGAATTAATACAATAATTATTTGCATTGGATATATATAAATGATATATTTATTTATATATGTCCAACAATTCTGATTTTTATGTGAGGGGCTCTGGAATACTTCAACTAGCTCCTACAATAAATTTCAGAAGAAAATAAATTGATTTAGTATTTCTATTAAATCAAAACAAATGTCAGAAATAGAAAAGAAAAGAAATGGAAAAACCTACCTGGACCTTACCTGCGCCCAGCTCCTGTGGTGGCCCAGCACTGTGCGGCCTGGCCCGGCCCAACTGGCCAAGCCAGTCATCCTCCTCCTTGCCAGGAGGAGGTGAAGGAGGGCACGGCGAGCGCGCGCATGCACGTCACGCTCCTGCCTGCCTGCCCCCCTTCACCTCGACGCTGTCCACCCCAGAGAGCTCCACCGAGCCCCCTGGCCTCTCCTCACTCTCTCCCGAGCTCTCTCCTCTCCTCTTCTCGTCTTCTCTCCCGCGCCCGAACGCCACCACAGCACGTCGCCGTGAGCCACTGCGACCATCACCCCCGCCCCATCCCTTGCTGCTGTCCAGGAGCACCGCCGCCCTCGACTACGCCTCCTCGTCGAGCTGGACGACGCCAGCAGCACTACAGCGTCGCCACCATCGTCATCCCCTTCGTCGGAACCGCGGATCGCCGCCGCTAAATTTGTCGCCGAATGGTCCTCCTCGAGCTCACCGACGACGCCTTCGAGTTCGCTGTGAGCTCCCCTTCCTCCTCCCCCTAGCCCCGTAGCTCGAGCGCCCACCTAGCCCTGTCGGCCACCTTGGCTGAGAGCTCGGCTCCACCGTTCATGTCGCTGCCGTGGTCACAGCTGCCACAGCTCGCAACCGACCTCACCGCCGTTCTCAGTGCCCTCCCGCGCGTCGTTTGCACCCAACCGTAGCCCCCCTAGTGCCCCGCAGCACCTAACCCGCACGCACCCGACTCCGGCTGCCGCCGCGAGCTCTGCTCCGGCGAGCTCCGCCGTTCCCACGGCCTCCCCTGAGCGCGGCTGGATGCGCCCGTGCACGGGCTACCCGCCGATGGCCTCCGTGTGCCAAACCATGGCCTCCAGCTCATTCCGGCGAACTTCCGCCGTGGCTCGAGGTCGTCGCCGGCGAAACTCCGGCGGCTGACATGGCGCGTGATTAGCTGCTAACCCTGCCACTAAATCCACACCTAAGCCACTGACTATGGGCCCCAGGGCTCGGTCAAACCCTGGTCAGCTGGGTTTGACTCGGGTTTAGCCCCGATGTCACTGATGTGTGGCCCCCACACGTCAGGTTTGACCTGGTCAGCCCTGCTGACGCCTCTGTGATGTCATGCTGACGCAATAATGATTTTTTCTGGATTCTAAATAATTCATGCATGTCTAACCAACTTATACTTGCTGTATAGGTGAAAACATATAAATGGCATTTATAAAGATTTAATTTAGAGTTGCATCTGAACCTTTGGTTCAACTGGACCTCTTCCAAATAGAATGCTAAATGCATTAGCTCAAAGCACATCACATACTCATGCCATGATCATGCATCATATTGTTGCATATGCTTGTGTTTGATTATCGACACCGTTCCTTCTCGATAGGTCCTGCTCCGGAGACCCTTCCAGAGTACCTGTCTGAGGAGCAGTGCCTTTCTTGTTGATCTACCAGGCAAGCAAACCCCCTTGTTCATTCCAATACAATCCTACTCTCTCGCTCCCGCTCTCATTTATTACATTAGGACAACAACGATTCAACTGCTACTTTATGCTGCGGTAGTTGAACCCATTCCTCTGCATGACCTGTCATTGCCACAGTAAATAGTTAAAACCCACTAGCATGTGTAGGAGTTGATTGAGCCATGTTGTGTTCTTGCCATGCCATGCCTGCTATTGCTTAGAGTTGTGTCAGGTCTGATTCATCGGGAATGAATTGGAGTGGTACGATATGTTCTGGTGCTGAGAGTTAAGCGTGTGAACACGATTTGGTAAAGGTAGCGGTGAGAGGCCATGTAGGGGTACATGGTGGGTTGTCTCATTGGAACCGTCCTTAAGCACTGAGTTCCGTGTATGTTGTCCAATGACTAGCTACTACCACACATTGGAATGCTTAAGTGCCCCTCTCGACTTATTAGCCAACATGATCTCTGTCCAGGAGTCGCAAATAGTTTCTGGTGTTTGTAGGTAGTGTTAGTAGTCTACCAAGTGGCACCCGGCCAGGTGGGCTTGGGACAGACTAGGCACAAGTGGCACAGTGTACCAAGCATAGATCCATCCGGCGAGGTGGGCTTGGTAACCCTGCACATATCGTTTGGGGCCGTGAGAGACACCCCAGCCGGATCTGCTTGCGGATGGAACCCGAATAGGCGATAAACCTGGACTAGAGTCTTGTGTGGTTAGTCAGGTCGTGGCCGACACCCTCTCAAGGCTTCCGCTTGAAGGTTGCCGAGATAAATGACGTATACATGGTGATAAGTGGTGAGAGCGTGTGTGAAGAAGTACACCCCTGCAGGGTTATCATGATCTATTCGGATAGCCGTGTCCTCAGTTATGGACTTCTTGGATGCTTACGTGGTACATAGACAACTTAAAGTGGATACCCTAAAATGCTCAAGACAAGTGTGAGTGCTATGGATGGCCTTCTCTTATGGAGACGAGGATGAATCCATAGTAGTGTATTTGATGTGGTGTTTAGTGGACTCGTGTGCGCTGCCTCACCTCAAAGAAGTTTCTCGTTGTCGTAGAGTAGGATAGCCACTGAGTCAAAGCTGGCTTGCTGCAACTAAACCCCACATTACCTTCTTGATACAAATGCATGTATGATAGGATCTGATGTAAGTCTTGCTGAGTACCTTTGTACTCACGTTTGCTTTATTTATGTTTTGCAGGTGAGACATCTGTGTCACTAGTAGTACCGCTTGGACTTCGACGAGTAGCTTGTTACCTCAGCTACGATCTTGTACCCTTGGGAGGGACTTGTAGATAGTCAGGCTTCTTAGCCCTTTTCTTTTGTAGTTGTCTGTACTCAGACATGTAATGCTTCCGTTGCTTGTATGTTCTGAATGATGGGTCATGTGACCCCTGTTTGTATTTAATGCTATGTGGCTCTTCTAGGCCTTTATCTATATGAGTTGCGTTATGTTGTGATGCCATGTTGTACAGCACATACTTGCATGTTATGCGTACATGTGACGTGTATTGCTATGTGTGGGATCCGACAATCTAGTTGTTTATCCTTGGCAGCCTCTCATATGGGGAATGTGGTCTAGTGCTTCCTTGAGACATAGTAGTCCGCTACAGCCTGGTTCACCGGAGTCCCGCTAGACCAGCACTACTGCTCAGGACACTTGACTGGACGGCATGTGTTTCACTTCGTTCCTGTGTCTGTCCCTTCGGGGAAATGTCACGCGGTGACATCCGGAGTCTTGCCTAGCCTGCTACAGCCCGGGTTCCCCGGAGTCCTGTTAGCCCAGTGCTACAGCCCGGATTCACACGCTGCTGACCGACATGCTTGATGTGAATCATGTATGCCTGTCCCCATAGGTTAGTGCCGCTTTGGGTTTACGACTACTCATGTCGGCCCGGGTTCTCTGTCATATGGATGCTAGCGACACAATCATATACGTGAGCCAAAAGGCGCAAACGGTCCCGGGCCAGGGTAAGGCGACACCCGTGGGAATACCATGCGTGAGGCCGCAAAGTGATATGAGGTGTTACCGGCTAGATCGATGTGACTTGGGATCGGGGTCCTGACAGTTTGAGTGACATGTATTCCCAGTGTAAAAACAATGTTTTATTAAGTTTATCAAGGCTGTATTTATACTTTTGACCGAAAGTATTATGATGCCTCCTGTGCGGCCGTTTATGTATATATATATATATATAACCTAAAAGATTGCAGTCGTTGGCTTCAGCCCCCACGCATATAATGCGGGGGTGTTCGCAGAAGACGCATGTTCACACTTGATCCAACATCTTGGTCCACTAAGGAGGTGATAGCGCAGCAAACTAGGCAACCGGACTATAATGCTTTAACACTTTCACTTAGCCAGAGGAGTTTGACAGTGGGGCTACTATATAGCCCCTGGTGGCTCCGCACTCATCCAAATTCGGGGTGCGTACATGCCTGGCCGGGAAACGACCCTTCGTTAAGGCGGAGGAATCCCGAAGATTCCGATAGGTCATTGAGTGGTTGACCAGTCTCACGCTATATCATGACAGTCAGTTTTCGGCTTTCTCTACTAAGGTGCTCGGCCGAATGAACCAGGGCACAATCGCAGTAGTTCTCCTGGTGCCGCCTTAGCCTATAGAGCGGAACGTAAGGCAGCAAAACACAGGAGCCGGGCAAACCCAACATTTGACCAAAGACTTGATTCGGAGCTGATGCATATAAGGCCAAACTCGCGACGCCGAACACTCCCTAAGGTATTCGGTCTTTATGATGTAAACTGGGCCTAAACAGTGCCCCTTGTAATAAGCCCATGGTGTCCAGGTACGTGCAATATTCTGACGTGGCCACATGCCAATACGTCAGCATCCTTCTCAATTGTACTGAGAATCCAAGGGATGTCTATCAACAAGAGACAGTAAAAAAGTTTTACGCTGGGTCTTAATCTAAAGAGAATCCTTGGAACGGGTCCCTGCTGCACGTCTGCGCCTGTATCTCCGTTGTGCTGTATTCTGGACGGGTGTAGCACGATGGTCATCTAAAAAAGAGAGGAACTTAATTGAAATGTTGCCGTGCAAAAGGTAAGTTATACTAAATAATCAATATGAGTAAAGTTGAGCACGAATGTCAGTTGTGCGCGCGCGTTGAGCCCCTTGTATTGTAATAGGGGTATAGCCATCAAACCTGTCTCAATTACATATAGCAGTACCGGACTCGTCCAACCGTGTCCGTGGTCTTAACGACCTGTCAGATGCTTTAGTTGGTGAGGCCGTTTAGTGTGCGGCTGCCAAGGTAGCCACATGGTCTTCCGCGCGTAAGGAGCGCTCAATATTTCCATTTACTGTAATGATGCCACGTGGACCGGGTATCTTAAGCATGAGGGAAGCGTAATGCGGTATTGCGTTAAAGCGAGCGAAAGCTTCGCGTCCGAGTAGTGCTTGATAGCCACTTTGGAACGGAGCGATGTGGAAGGTCAAACTTTCGCTGCGGAAGTTATCGGGGAAGCCGAATATAACCTCTAGTAGCAGGGAGCCCGTGCAATGGGCCTATGGGCCTGGCGTTACTCCTTTAAAGGTAGTATTGCTGCGGCTAATTTTTGTTGGGTCTATCCCCATTTTGCGGACTGTGTCCTGATATATCAGGTTTAAACTGCTGCCACCGTCCATCAGGACTCATGTGAAGTGGTATCCGTCAATTATTGGGTCTAATACCAAGGCAGCCCATCCTACACGACGAATACTTGCCGAGTAATCTCGATGGTCGAAGGTGATCGGTTGGGACGACCAATGGCAGGACTCCGTGGTGATAGGCCCTGGGGATGTGTCTCTAGGAGCGCCGCTTTGTTTCTCCCCTTTGTCACGTGTAATACGTTTACTTTTTTGACTTCTGGTGGGAACTTCTTCTGTTCCCCAGTGCTTTGCTTGTGAGGCTCGTCCTCGTCTTCGCTTTGTGTATCCTGCCCCATGTGTTCAGCGTTGAGCTTGCCGGACTGCTTGAAGACCCAACATTCTCTATGGGTATGATTTGCAGGTTATCGGGGGTGCTATGGATCTGACATATTTGGTCCAGAATCTTGTTTAGGATGGACAGTTCGTCTCTATTGCCTTTGGGGGGCAGCTTTTGTTGACCTGGCCGAGAGCTTTTGAATCCGGCGTTTACCGCTGTGCTCTTCGGGCTGTCTTCTTTTTTCCGGCATTTGTTTTTGCTGCGTCGTGATTTCCCGTTTCTGTCCCTGACTTCAGATGTACTTGTGTCGCTGGTGCTGCATCGGGCTAACCAGCTGTCCTCGCTCGCGCAAAAGTGGGTCATGAGGCTTGTTAATGCTGCCATTGTTCTCGGCTTTTCTTGGCCGAGGTGTCTGGCAAGCCATTCGTCTCGAATGTTGTGCTTAAAAGCTGCTAAGGCTTCAGCGTCCGGACAATTGACTATTTGGTTCTTTTTAGTGAGGAATCTGGTCCAAAGCTTTCGGGCTGACTCTCCGGGCTGTTGAGTTATATGACTTAAATCGTCTGCATCCGGTGGTCGGACATATGTCCCTTGAAAATTTGCCCGAAAGGCATCTTCGAGCTCTTCCCAGCTTCCAATGGAGTTTTCGGGGAGGCTTTTAAGCTAGTGCCGAGATGGCCCTTTGAGCTTGAGGGGTAAGTACTTGATGGCGTGGAGATCTTCTCCTCGAGCCATATGGATATGGAGGATGTAGTCCTCAATCCAGACCCCAGGGTCTGTCGTTCCATCGTACGCCTCTATGTTTACGGGTTTGAATCCCTCTGGGAATTCCTGGTCCAGCACCTCATCGGTGAAACATAGGGGTGTGCGAAACCCCTGTATTTGGGTGTACCGTGATGTTTAGATATTTGTTGTGTTGCATTGCATACTGGAGCGCGCTTGCGTGGCCTGTATATGGATCTGGTTGCGCCGTCCTTTTGATGCGATCCCTCGCGTGGATCGCGTACTGGCTTATGTGCGGCGTCGTTTGCCGCTCTATGTTGGCCACGAGGTCGTCTATCCGACCGGATGGCCGTTTTGTTTTTCAATTGCGGGGGATCTCAGGCCTCCTCATCGAATTCAAGTAGCAGCTTTCGCTTCGGGTAGCTCTTGGTGTGGCGATTGCCGCCGTACTTCACTGCAGTGTTGAGTACTTCACTCCATCTGATTCTGAGTGTGTCTTGTGCAGCCCTAAGCCTTTGTTTCTGCTTTTTCACACTCCTAGCAGTGGCAACAAGCCTTTGATGGGCATTCTGTTACTCTGGGTGCCTGTCCGGTGTGATATCGTTTGGACTGTTATCTTCAACGAGGCCGGTGAGGTAGTCCTGGATTAGGGGGTGTTCGGGTAGCCAGACTATACCTTCAGCCGGACTCCAGGACTACGAAGATACAAGATTGAAGACTTCGTCCCGTGTCCGGATGGGACTTTCCTTGGCGTGGAAGGCAAGCTTGGCGATGCGGATATTCAAGATCTCCTACCATTGTAACCGACTTTGTGTAACCCTAACCCTCTCCGGTGTCTATATAAACCGGAGGGTTTTAGTCCGTAGGACAACTTCATCATACAACAATCATACCATAGGCTAGCTTCTAGGGTTTAGCCTCCTTGATCTCGTGGTAGATCTACTCTTGTACTACCCATATCATCAATATTAATCAAGCAGGACGTAGGGTTTTACCTCCATCAAGAGGGCCCGAACCTGGGTAAAACATCGTGTTCCTTGCCTCCTGTTACCATCCAGCCTAGACGCACAGTTCGGGACCCCCTACCCGAGATCCGCCGGTTTTGACACCGACAGTCGGGTTGTTCGGTTTGATTCTCCGTGTTGCCCTGGTCGGGCGATGGTTCACCCTGCATCGCTGGATCTATATGACTGTTGTTTCTGCCGAGGCGGGATTTCGAGCGGCGCTCATGCCGCCGCTTTGACTGCTTGTCGAGGGAACAACCCTTCATTGCGTCCTTCCATTCCCCGCCGTCGTTTTCTTTGGGTGTATCCACCATGTATGCATCATATGATGAAGTGGGCGTCCAGTGCCCTGTGGGGAGTGGTTCCTGTTCGTCTCCTGCATCGTCGTCCATACCGTCGATGTCTTCGGAGTCGAAGTCGAGCATGTCGGTCAAATCGTCGATAGTGGCTACTAAGTGGGTGGTGGGTGGGCAGCGAATTTCTTCATCATCCGCATCCCAACCCTGCCGAAAATAGTTTGGCCCGGACTTTCCTGACAGGGAGAGAGACCTTAATGAGTTCAGTATATCACGGAAGGGCGAGTGCTAAAAGATATCCGCGGAGGTGAACTCCATGATCGGCGCCCGATTGGATTCAATAGGCACTGGCGCAGGCGGCTCGGGGTCCCTGGCCGAGGAAGAATCCGGTAGTTCGGCGTCACGGCTCCCGTGAAGGGTAAGGTCGATATTCGGCTCAATCGCCGATGAGAGTGCGGCCTCCGCAGCGGTGTCTATCCACCCGTCCATGGATGGCGCAATTGGCTCCAAATTGAGGGTCGGAGCGATTGCCTGAACACTGCCCGATGGTAGAGCTAAATCATGCTCATCGCGACCGTGCGGCGCTCTTGGCAAGGGCTCGAATCCGTCGAAGATCGAGTCTCCACGAATGTCGGCCGTGTAGTTTAAGCTTCCGAACCTGACCTGGTGGCCAGGGGCGTAACTCTCGATCTACTCCAGATGGCCAATCGAGTTGGCCCGCAGTACGAAGCCGCCGAATACAAGGATCTGTCCGGGGAGAAAAGTCTCACCCTGGACTGCATCGCTATCGATGATCGAAGGAGCCATCCAGCCTAATGACGACGACACACAGGAACTCTCAATGAAAGCACCAATGTTGGTGTCAAAACCGGCGGATCTCCGGTAGGGGGTCCTGAACTGTGCGTCTAAGGTGGATGGTAATAGGAGGCAGGGGACACGATGTTTTACCCAGGTTCGGGCCCTCTTGATGGAGGTAAAACCCTACGTCCTGCTTGATTATACTTGATAATATGGGTATTACAAGAGTTGATCTACCACGAGATCGGAGAGGCTAAACCCTAGAAGCTAGCCTATGGTATGATTGTATGTTGTCCTACGGACTAAAACCCTCCGGTTTATATAGACACCGGAATGGGCTAGGGTTACACAAGGTCGGTTACAAAGGAGGAGATATACATATCCGTATTGCCTAGCTTGCCTTCCACGCCAAGTAGAGTCCCATCCAGACACAGGACGAAGTCTTTAATCTCGTATCTTCATAGTCCAACAGTCCGGCCACAGGATATAGTCCGGCTGTCCGGAGACCCCCTAATCTAGGACTCCCTCAGACGTCCTAGTTCATCTAGTCAACAAGATTATCATTCTGGGCCCCGTATTTCTACACAATATGTTCTCCTTTGAGAGGTTCATGGGAGTCCTAAAGAAATATGTCCGTAACCATGCTAGGCCAGAAGGAAGAATCTCGATGGGCCATCAAACAGAGGATGTCATTGGGTTTTGTGTTGACTTCATTCCTGGCCTTAAGAAGATAGGTCTCCCTATATCGCGGTATGAGGGGAGACTGACTGGAAAAGGCACGCTTGGAGGGGACTCAATAATACGTAGGGACGTGCATTCTTGGTCTCAAGCACACTATACTGTTCTATAGAACTCTACCTTGGTGACCCCGTATGTCGATGAACACAAGAACAGTCTGCGCTCGAAACACTCGGAGCAGTGTGACAACTGGATTACATGTGAACACATCAAGACTTTCGGCAGTTGGTTAGAGACACGTCTCAGAGGTGACAACACTATTTGTGATGAGCTGTACTCATTGTCGAGGGGACCATCTTCGACTGTATTGGCTTACAAAGGATACGAGATAAATGGGAATACATTTTACACGATCGCCCAATATCAAAAGAGCACTAACCAAAACAGCGGTGTCCGCTTTGATGCAGATCCAATAGGGGAAAGGACACATATTATGGTTACATAGAGGACATATGGGAACTTGACTACGGACATGATTTTAAGGTCCCTTTTTTTAAGTGCAAATGGGTCAATTTTTCAGGAGGCGGGGTACAGGTAGACCCACATTACGGAATGACAACAGTGGATCTGAACAATCTTGGGTAACTAACGAACCGTTCGTCCTAGCCAATGATGTGGAGCAGGTTTTCTATGTGAAGGACATGTCTACCAAACCGAGAAAAAGAAAAGATAAGGAAGCGGACACATCATACGATGAGCCAAAGCGCCACATAGTTCTTTCAGGAAAAAGAGACATCATGGGAGTGGAGGGCAAGATAGACATGTCCGAAGATTATGAAAAGTTTCATGAAATTCCTCCCTTCAAAGTCAAGGCTGACCCAAGCACCCTGATGAACGATGAAGATTATCCATGGTTATGGTGCAATAAGCAAAGGACACAAGCGAATAAAAAGTGAAGACTTTTCTCTCCACAACTGTCAGGACCCCGATTCCAAGTCACATCGATCTAGCCAGTAACACCTCATATCACATTGTGGCCTCACGCATGGTATCCCCACGGGTGTTGCCTTACCATGGCCCGGGACCGTTTGCGCCTTTTGGCTCGCGTATATGATAGTGTCGCTAGCTTCCATATGACAGAGAACCCGGGCTGACATGGCTAGTCAAGAACCCAAAGTGGCACAGACCTATGGGGACAGGCATACATGAATCACATCGAGCATGTCGGTCATCAACGTGTGAATCTGGGCTGTAGCACTGGGCTAATAGGACTCCGGTAACCCGGGCTGTAGCAGGCTAGGCAGGACTCCGGATGTCACCGTGTGACATTTCCCCGAAGGGACAGACACAGGAACGAAGTGAAACACATGCCGACCAGTAAAGTGTCCAGAGCAGTAGTGCTGGGCTAGCAGGACTCTGGTGAACCGGGCTGTAGCGGACTACTATCGCTCATGAAGCACTAGACTACATTTCCCCATATGAGAGGCTGCCAAGGATAAACAACTAGATTGTCGGATCCCACTCATACCAAGCATTTCAATCATACACACAATATTCCTGATATGAGTACATACAACATGGCATCACAACAAAACTCTACAACTCAAGTACTTCATTTAAAATGGCTCCGAGGAGCCATACATAACATATTCATACAGGTAGGGGTCACACGACCCGACACTCAAGTCATACAATCATACAAGCACATGCGGAAGCAACTTAGTCTGAGTACAGACACTAGAAAGAAAGAAGGCCTCTCGAAGCCTGTCTATCTACATAGGGCCCTCCATAGCCAGGATCACCACCTGGGTGGCAAGTCACTCATCAACGTCGAGATCTACATAAAACCCATCAGAGGGGGCGGTGTTGTCGTCTGAAAACAGTAATTAAGCAAACATGAGTACAAAGGTACTCAGCAAGTCTTACATCAGAACCTACTATACATGCTCATTCTCAAGAAGGTGGTGGAGTTATTGCAGCAAGCCAGCTTTGACTCTTGGCTAAGCTATCCTATGGGACACCACTAGTAAAATAGTTTTCACACACGAGTCCACTAATCACCAACACAATACTCCATCGGGGATCCTCCCTCATCATCCTACGAGAGAGCCATCCTCGGTACTCACACTTATCTTGAGTCTTTTAGTAGTATCCATTAACTTGTCTATGAACTGTATAGGCAACCAAGTAGTCCTTTACCGCAGACGCGGCTATTCGAATAGATGATGTTAACCCTGCAGGGGTGTACTTCTTCATACATGCTCTCACCACTTACCGCCGTCTACACGACATGTACTCGGCAACCTTCAAGCGGAAGCCCAACGAGGGTGTCGTCCACGGCCTACCTAAACACTCAAGTCTGTAGTCCAGGTTTATCGCCTATCTATGTTCCATCCACAGGGAGTCCGGCCGAGGTTTCCACATACGGCCCCGAATCATGTGAACAGGGTTCCCGAGACACCAAACGGGTGACTCGGTACACCGTGCCACGGTGTATCTACCGCAACATAGCCCACCCCTATGGTCAGCGCTAAGCACGACCGCCAACACATAACCTACAAACACCAGAAACTAATTGCAACTCCTGGACAGAGTACTAGGGTGATTAAGAAGCCGAGAGGGTCCATTGGTTTCAGGCCCAATGTATGGTAGTAACTGAATCTTAAATCACACATACAGATCTCAGTTCTTAGGGACGGCCTCAATGACACAACCCACCATGTACTCCTACATGGCCTCTCATTTATACCTTTACCAAAACATGTTCAACACATCCCTCACATTACCGACATAATCATTTCACTCTAGCCCATCACCCAGATGAACCAGACCTGACACAACTCTAAGCATAGCAGGCATAGCAAGGTAGGAAACACAAACATGGCTCAATCAACTCCTACACATGCTAGTGGGTTTTATCTAGTTACTTTGGCTATGACAGGTCATGCAGAGGATAAGGGTTCAACTACCGTAGCACACAGCAGTTTGAAACGATGTTGTCTAATGCAGTAAATGAGAGCATAGGCGAGAACATGGGATTGTATCGATATGATCAATGGGGGTGCTTGCCTGATGTAGTGGTAGTAGGGTACTGCCCTTCAGACGGATATTCGAGGTTATCCTCAGAGACAGAACCTACCACGAAAAACACACCGAACATAATCAACACATGAGGATATGCAACAATATGATGCATGCTATGACATGGCAATATGAATGTGTCTTGGCCTAGTGCAAGCTAAAACAGAAAGGAATGAACTCATTTGAATCAAAGATTCAAATGTTAGTTCATTTAACATAGCCATTTTAGTGCATTATCTTATTTTGCTTAGACAGCAAGGTTAACTTGTTCTATCATGCATGAAACCATTACCAATGGATAGATTGAATTTTTCTGATCAAAATTCATATATAAATCTTTGCATTTGGAGTTACAGAATAATTTCTATGAATTTTTGAAGTTTGCAACAATTTCTGGAATTTTCTGTATAAAAATAAATCCAGAAATTAGTTATTGTGTCAGCAGTGCGTCAGGGTGACGTCAGTGGTCAACGGGATGGTCCAGGTCAAACCTAACAGTGGGTCCCGTGTGTCAGTGTGATTAGTTTTACTAGATATTAGTTAATACTAATCCTAATTAGTCAGCAGGGCTGGGCCCCACCTGTCATTGACCCAGGGGGTGAAACTGGACCCACCCGTGGTCAAACGGGCTCAGCGGGGTCAACTCGCCGGCGTTTAGCCACCAGCGAGGTCAAACGCGGCGGTGCAGGTGCGGATTTCGCCTACAGGGCACCGTTCGGGGCGCCGTTGGGATCTATGGATAGCTGGGAGCGAGCCACGACAGTTGGTGCGGGTGGTTGGGCTCGGGGTCGCCGGAAACGGCGCCGACGACGAGTTTGGCGGCGGCCGGATCTCGGGTGATCTCGGACCCGTCGCTAGGAGGCAAGGCGAGGCACGGGCGTGGTGCGTTGTGCTCCTGGAGATGTGGTGAAGTTAGTGGACTAAGTGGCGTGGCCGTTGCATGGCTGGAGCCTCGTCGACGACGAGCTCTGTGGCGGCGCGTGCGGGCGAACTCCGTGTGCTCGCTGTGGTGCACGAGAAGGGGAGCGGAGAGGATAGGGAGGTGGCTAAGCTCACGGCGGTTGCAACGGAGTTGACGGCGAGGTCGGGGACGAGCCGGAGCAAGCGGGGCGGCGGAGGCGATCTGGCCGGCAGGAGGTTGAAGACGACCTCGGTGAAGACGCTCGGGGGCCTCCGGCGGGGCGTGCCTCGGTGGGACGGTCGAGGAGGGAGTGGCGGAGCTTCAGGACATGGTGAAGCGGCGCGTTGACGATGATGGGCACGGTTACGACGGCGGAATGGCGGCGGTTGCATCGGCCATGGCGTAGGGGAGCGAGGGAGAGAGACAGGGGGGAATGGACGTGTCCAGGGGGTTCGGTGCGCGACGTGGAGGTCGTCCAGGCCAGTAGAGCGGCGAGGGGAGGAAGCAGGGAGGCGGGCAGCTGCGTGGCACGCGCTGGTGCTGGCGTCGAGCAGCTGTCTGCCTGCCTGGCCAAGCCAAGCAGCTCGCTGGATTGTTGGCTGGGCTGGGCCGGCAGGTGGGCCTCCTAGGTCGCCGCCAGGTAAGCTTTTTCTTTCTCTCTTTTCCTGTTTGTTTTCTTTTTCTAATTTTCTGTAACTTTAAGGCTTTATTAAAAATACTTAGGCACTTACTAAAATCCTGACAATAATTATGGGCTCTGTTGGGATTATTCCTAACAACCCTCACTTAAATCTAGAATTATTTGGGCATTTAAAATATTTTATAGCATTTAAATGCCCAAATTCAAGTACTTATGATTTAATTCAAAGAATCCAAAATGTCCTAGAAAAAAGTGCACCATTTTTGCCAGGGGTTTTAGCCCAATCCAGAAATGATGAACATTTTGTGAAGGGCATTTTGGGTTCATTGGAAATAATTTTAGTAAACCCTAGTTGTTTTCCAGGGGGGTGCTTGGGGTTGTATCATCCCCATTTCAAGTTTTTGTGGAAGTATACATGATGCAACACTCTAATGCATGAACCAGCTAGGGTGTGACAACAACTATTATGATGATGCCTAAACCCTAAACCCTAATCGTGACACTTCGAAAGAGATTGTCCGTTTTGTACACGAAGTGCATCCAGTTTTTGCCGTATCCCTCTCTACTTTTTTGCACATGCTATGTGGGTGAAATGATGATGCCATGCCAACTTTGAACCTTTTCAGAGTTCATTTGAAATGATTTTCAATTTCGGGTTCATTTAGCTCAACCAAATTAGTAAATGCATGAAAATTAACAAATGAAGTCAGAAAGGGTTGAAAATTGATGATATGGCTTTGAATGGTGCATTTCGAACACACAAAAAGTATGGAGTTCAAATAAGTTCAAAAAAATGAAATCCCGTTGTAACAGATGAGTTTTCGTCCGAAACCCTGATACTTCGAAAGAGGTTGTCCATTTTGTGCACGAAGTGCATCCAGTTTTTGCCGTAACCCTCTCTACTTTTTTGCACATGCTATGTGGGTGAAATGATGATGCCATGCCAATTTTCAACCTTTTCAGAGTTCATTTGAAATGCTTTTCAATTTCAGGGTCATTTAGCTCAACCAAATCAGTAAATGCATGAAAAATAATAAATGAAGTCAAAAAGGGTTGAAAATAGATGATGTGGCTTTGAATGGTGCATTTTGAACACACAAAAAGTCTGGAGTTCAAATAAGTTAAAAAAATAAAATCCCTTTGTAACAGATGAGTTTTCGCCTGAAACCCTGATACTTCGGAAGAGGTTGTCCATTTTGTACACGAAGTGCATCTAGTTTTGTCCTTAACCCTCTCAACTTTTTAGCATATGCTATGTGGGTGAAATTATGATACCATGCCAATTTTCAACCTCTTCAGAGTTCATCTGAAGTGCTTTTCAATTTCAGGGTCATTTAGCTCAAAGAATGAACTAATATAAAAAAGAATGATCTAGAATTTTTTATGAAACTCTAATAGCAAAAATAATAAACTAAAAGAATGAACTAGAAAATTTTAATGAAACTCTAATAGAAAAAAAGAATGAAATAGAAAAATTTAATGAAACTCTAATAGCAAAAGGAATCAATTAAAAAGTTTTATAAACCTCTCGTATTATTGCTAAGGTGCACTGGGGCAAGCTGGATGCTGAGAAGCTGGTGAAGGACGGGCCACCGCCGAGGAAAGAGCATCGCAAGCCCGAGAATTACTATAAGGATGTTCTAAAGGGTGCCCGCCTTGTGGCGGATGAATGTTCTAGGGATGTAATTTTTGAGTGAAACTTGCTCGTTTTGTCCTGTGCGCTGAAAACTTGTTTATATGCGCTAAGCAATGCTGTTGGAATTTAAAATATTACCTTCTGTGCGGCTGTTTATCAATTCTGAGAGATGGCGAGTCGTCGGCTTCTTCCCCCGTGCCGCTAGTGCTGGGGTGTTCGGGGATAAACCTGAGTGATCTATTTCCCATATTTGGGTCCTTCGAGGGAGGCGCTCAGCCCAACGAACAAGGCAATCGGACTATAATGCGTGAACACTCTCACTTAGCCATAGAATTCTATAATTTTAAATTTCGGCGAAGCCCCTGGTATTCGGAAGACCGAGTTCGGGGCGCTATCCACGCCTTGGCCGGACAGAGCCGGCTCCTCGCCCTAAGCGGCATAAGTCTTTAGGGACTCGAAAAACCTCTCGAACAGCGACCAGCTCTTGCTTCGTCATGACAGTCAGTTTTAGCTTTCTCCACTAAGGTGCTCGACCCAGCTCAACTAGGGCACAATCGCAGTGGTTCTCCTAGTGCTACCTTAGCCGATATAGCGGAACGTAAGGCACCAAAAGATAGGAGCCGGGCAAACCCAACTATTGACCCAAGACATGATTCGGAGCCGATGCATATAATGCTATAAGTTCGGGGTGCTGCACTTGTTAAAGTGTTCGTACTTCTCACACCATATTGAGGGGTACTAAAGCCCCTGGCGTATTTTGGCCATACCAACGTGTACGGGTGCAACATGTCGTTAAGGAGCATACATAAAAAGAAAAAAGGTAATGCAAAAATAGACGAAAGCTATGCATTGTTTATTAAAAAGGGCTGCGATCAAAGCAGAACGATACAAATAATGCGATAAGTGGAAGGTTGGACTAGTTAACATGTCCGCTCCAGGGGCAAGCTGCGGAATAGTATGTGGAACAAGTATACTGCTCGTGATAGAGACCACCTGGTAGTTCCGTATTGTGGCGTGGCTTGTCTGCTTCCCTGGTTCTTGCATCGTTTGTGCGGCAATTGAACTGC
This sequence comes from Triticum urartu, assembly GCF_003073215.2. Taxonomy (NCBI): domain Eukaryota; kingdom Viridiplantae; phylum Streptophyta; class Magnoliopsida; order Poales; family Poaceae; genus Triticum; species Triticum urartu. The sequence goes on from NC_053028.1 coordinate 597,492,268, forward strand.
CGAACAGGCCTTCCGAAGGATGGAGTCCTGAAAGTAAGAGAAAAATAAAAAAAATCGGCAGCCCTTGGTACGGTTTAAGCCGTATTTTTGGGCGTGCCGTGATGGTGCCCCTCCCCCTGTACCCATGGTATCTCTAGGGCGTAGTTATGCACGCGAAGTACTGGCGTCACCTTTTTGCGAGGGTTGGGGTTGGGGCCACATTGCTATGCCTGCTCAGATCGTGCCAGGCGGTCTTGTTGTAGGTTACGCCGGGCGCGCTTGACGGTGTCCGGTCGTTTAGTGGCCGGACTGGAGAACTGCCTGGAGAGGCTGCTTTGTACATCCGCTGCAAGGGCCGCCGTGTGCTCCTCTGTTTAGAGGGAGCGTTCCGTGTTTCCAATGACCGTAATTACTCCTCGAGGGCCTGGCATCTTGAGCTTAAGGTATGCGTAGTGCGGTACCGCATTGAACTTAGTGAATGTGGTTCGCCCGAGCAGTGCGTGATAACCACTGCGAAACGGGACTATGTCGAAGATTAACTCCTCACTTCGGAAATTATCCGGAGATCCAAAGACCACTTCAAGTGTAACTGAGCCTGTACAGTTGGCCTGTACACCTGGTATTACGCCTTTAAAGGTCGTTTTGGTGGGCTTAATCCTCGAGGGATCTATGCCCATTTTCTGCACTGTATCCTCGTAAAGCAGGTTCAGGCTGCTACCGCCGTCCATAAGGACTCTAGTGAGATGAAATCCGTCAATGATTGGGTCTAGGACCAATGCGGCGAATCCGCCATGACGGATGCTAGTGGGATGGTCCCTTTGATCAAAGGTGATCAGGCAGGAGGACCATGGGTTGAACTTTGGGGCGACTGGCTCTACCGCGTATACGTCCCTTAACGCGCGCTTCCGCTCCCTTTTGGGGATGTGGGTTGCGTATATCATGTTCACCGTCCGCACTTGTGGGGGAAAACCCTTCTGTCCACTGTTGTTCGGCGGCCGGGGCTCCTCGTCGTCATCGCTATGCAGCCCCTTGTCTTCATTTTCGGCGTTTAACTTGCCTGCCTGCTTGAACACCCAATAATCCCTGTTAGTGTGATTGGCCGGCTTTTCGGGGGTGCCATGTATCTGGCACAAGCGGTCGAGTATTCGGTCCAAACTGGACGGGCCCCTAGGATTCCTTTTGAATGGCTTTTTCCGCTGACCGGACTTAGAGACTCTGAATCTGGCATTAACTGCTGTATCCTAAGCATTGTCACCGTTAATGCGGCACTTCTGCTTATTGCGACACGACCTGCCACTACTGTCCCTGGTGTCCGAATTACCAGGGTTTTTGGTCATATTGTTGCTACGAGCAAGCCAGCTGTCTTCTCCCGCGCAAAAGCGGGTCATGAGTGTTGTGAGTGCTGCCATAGATTTCGGCTTTTCCTGTCCAAGGTGCCGGGCCAACCACTCGTCACGGATATTGTGCTTGAAGGCTGCTAGGGCCTTAACGTCCGGACAGTCGACAATTTGATTTTTCTTTGTTAGGAACCGTGTCCAGAATTTCCTGGCTGATTCCACTGGCTGCTGAATTACGTGACTTAGGTCATCAGCATCTGGTGGTCGCACATAAGTGCCCTGGAAATTGTCGAGGAATGCGGCTTCCAGGTCCTCCCAACAATTGATTGATCCTGTTGGCAAGCTGTTAAGCCAATGCCGAGCTGGTCCCTTAAGCTTGAGTGGGAGGTATTTGATGGCGTGGAAATCATCGCCGCGGGCCATGTGGATATGAAGGAGATAATCCTTGATCCATACCGCAGGATCTGTTGTGCCATCATAAGATTCATTGTTTACGGGTTTGAAACCCTCGGGGATTTGATGATCCATTATTTCGTCTGTGAAGCAGAGTGGGTGTGCGGCGCCTCTGTACTAGGCTATATCATGACGTAGCTCCAATGAGCCTTGTATATTGTGTTCGGCCCTGCCGAATTTGTGGCCGGCGTGACGGTTACTGTCTCGAGCCGTGGGGCGCCTACGCGATCCGTAGATCGATCTTGTTTGCCTTGCCTTGTCCTCCAACATGTCTCGTAAGTCCGGCGCATATTCCCGTGCCTTGGTACGGGGTGCGGCTTGAGTGGAGGGCCGAGAGGCCTCTCTGTCGCGACCATGAGCTGGCCGGTCGGCCGCATCAAGTGCTTCCTCCTCTAATCGGGGTAGCAACCTACGCTTTGGGTAGCTCTTGGAGGGGCGTTCGAGTTTATGCTCTTCGGCCGCAAGGACTTCAGTCCATCTATCGACTAGCAAATCTTGATCAGCTCTAAGTTGTTGTTGTTTTTTCTTGAGGCTTCTTGCCGTGGCCATAAGCCTGCGCTGAAAATGCTCTTGCTCGATGGGATCCTCTGGCACGACGAATTCGTCGTCGTTGAGGCTTGCCTCGTCTTTGGAGGGAGGCATATAATTATCGTCCTCGACCTCTCTGTCTGCCGCTCTCTCATGAGGGCTGGTTTCTCCATCCTCTTGTGCTAAATCTTGCTGGAGGGGGTTTTCTTCGGCACTTTCCGAAGTATTATTATCTCCCGTGCTGGAATCACCGTATTTGTTTTGGCGGGATTTTGAGCGGCGCCGCTGACGCCGGTGCTTAGGCTCTTTCTTGGAGGGGTCATCCTCCGCTGTTCTATCGCCATCTCCTTCTTTTGGGGTGTCCACCATGTATATGTCATATGACGAGGTGGCTTTCTAGGGCCTAGTAGGCACTGGTTCTTCATCATCTCCTTCATCGGCGTCGATACCGTCGATGTCTTCAGAGTCGAAGTCGAGCATGTCGGCTAAGTCGTCGACAGTGGCTATAAAGTGGGTGGTGGGTGGGCTTTGAATTTCTTCATCGTCCGTACCCCAACCTTGCTGACCGTAGTTCGGCCAGGGCTCTCCTGATAAAGAGAGAGACTTTAGGATATCACCGAAAGGCGAGTGCTGAAAGATGTCCACGGCAGTGAACTCCATGATCGGCGCCCAATCGGATTCGATCGGCTGGGGCGCGGAGGGTTCGGAGTCCGGAGAGGAGTCCGGCTCCTTGGAGTCACGGGTCTCGCAGAGTACGGAGCTGGCGTTCGGCTCAATCGCCGTTGGGGTCGCAGCCCCCGGGGTGGCGTCCAACCGCCCATCCTCGATCGGCGCAGTTGGCTCCGAATTAAGGGTCGGAGCCGATGCGGGTGCGGCCTCCAGGGCACTGTTCGGCGACAAAGCTAGATCATGCTCGTCGTGACAGTGCGGCGCGCTCGGCAGTGGCTCGAATCCGTCGAAGATCAAGTCCCCGCGGATGTCAGCCGTGTAGTTTAAACTTCCAAATCTGACCTGACGGCCAGGGGCATAGCTTTCGATCTGCTCCAGACGGCCAAGCGAATTGGCCGTTGTGCGAAGCCGCCGAAGACGAATATCTGTCTAGGGAGGAAGGTCTCACCCTGGACTGCATCGCTATTGATGATCGTAGGAGCCATCGAGCCTGACAGCGACGACACAGAGGAACTCTCAACGAAAGCACCAATGTCGGTGTCAAAACCGGCGGATCTCGGGTAGGGGGTCCCGAACTGTGCGTCTAGGCCGGATGGTAACAGGAGGCAAGGGACACGAAGTTTTACCCAGGTTCGGGCCGTCTCGATGGAGGTAAAACCCTACGTCCTGCTTGATTAATATTGATGATATGGGTAGTACAAGAGTAGATCTACCACAAGATCGAGGAGGCTAAACCCTAGAAGCTAGCCTATGGTATGATTGTTGATGTGTATGTTGTCCTACGGACTAAAACCCTCCGGTTTATATAGACACTGGAGAGGGTTAGGGTTACACAAAGTCGGTTACAATCGTAGGAGATCTACATATCCGTATCGCCAAGCTTGCCTTCCACGCCAAGAAAAGTCCCTTCCGGACACGGGACGAAGTCTTCAATCTTGTATCTTCATAGCCCAGGAGTCCGGCTGAAGGTATAGTCCGGCTATCCGGACACCCCCTAATCCAGGACTCCCTCACTAACCCTCTCCGGTGTCTATATAAACCGGAGGGTTTTAGTCCGTAAGACACAACAACTACAACATACAATCATACCATAGGCTAGCTTCTATTGTTTAGCCTCTCTGATCTCATGGTAGATGTACTCTTGTACTACCCATATCATCAATATTAATCAAGCAGGACGTAGGGTTTTACCTCCATCAAGAGGGCCCGAACCTGGGTAAAACATTGTGTCCTCTATGTAACACCCCGGATGTAACTTTCCCAATTTGTACTCCAACTCTTGCCGTTTCCGGAGTTAAGGTATATTTATTTTGTCGGGTTCGGGTCTTCGTCTCCGTGTGTTGTTTTCTTTGTCATGCATCTCATATCATGTCATCATGTGCATTGCATTTGCATACGTGTTCGTCTCATGCATTCGAGCATTTTCCCCGTTGTCTGTTTTGCATTCTGGCGCTTCGTTCTCCTCCGGTGGTCATTTCTAGCTTTCTTTCATGTGTGGGGATTAAACATTTCCGGATTGGACCAAGACTTGCCAAGCGGCCTTGGTTTACTACCGGTAGACCGCCTGTCAAGTTTCATACCATTTGGACTTCGTTTGATACACCAACGGTTAACCGAGGGACCGAAAAGGCCTCGTGTGTGTTGCAGCCCAACACCCCTCCAATTTGGCCCAAAACCCACCAAACTCTTCTCCATGTCCTAGAGCGTTCGATCACGATCGCGTGGCCGAAAACCGCACCTCATTTGGACTCTCCTAGCTCCACTTATGCCTATAAATAGACCCCCCGTTTTTCGGATCTCTCTCCCTCTCCGAAACCCTAAATCCCCTCGCGCCGGCCGGACATTGTCCGACCCGGCCGGACACACCGCCGCCGCCCTATCCCGCTGCGCCACGTGGCCTCCGCCACCTACCACCGCCGCCGGCCCGGGAGGCCCGATCCGGGCCCCCGTGAGCGCGAAGTCCCCGCCGCCAGGCCGCCTCCCTCGGCTCAGGCGAGCGCCGCCGCCACGGGCCGCCCCGCCACCGCTCCGCCCCGAGCCGAGCCGGAGCTCGCCACGCCGGCGAGCTTGGACCGCATCGCCGCCCCATGCCGCGGCCGGGCGCGCCGTCCCCGCCGCCTCTCCGACCCCCGCCGGCCGGATCCGGTGAGGTCCGGGCCCGGGAGACCTCGCCGCCGTTCGTCCTGCTCCCGCCGCCGTCGTCTCCGTCATCTCCGGCGACCTCCGTGAACAGTGCAGCGCCGCGCCTCGGTTTCCGTGCAACCCTAGATCTGGGGTTGTTTTTTCTCTAAGTCTTTAAATTTTCAGTCCAAGTTGCTCTGTTCGAGGCTCCTTAACTTTGCACCCGTAGCTCCGATTCATGCATATAGCACATCAAAATGTTCGTCTCGAGGAGTACATCATTTCATTTCACTGCATCATTTTCATTTGAGATCATCTTGATGCCCGAAATGCTCTTAGAAGAGGGCTTCGTGAGTTATTTGTCAGATCTGCTAGTTCATCTTAGACTTTTGTCATTTTTGCCATGATTGTTGTGTGCATGATATGCCTATTATTCCTACATATGTTTTGTTAAGGATTTTGTCTTCTTTCCAGAGGTGCAACCCATGCATTTTTTTGATGTGTGTGGTGACTTGTGCAAGCTTGCAAAGTGAGGCACCCGGTAAATCTGTTTTCTGGGATTATTTAGTTCATGATGCCATATGTTCAGCTTGTTTCCTAGTGATCCGTGCCTCTTTTGAGGATGATCAGTAAAGGAGTTTTGTTAATCATGTTCTGGTCTATCAATCCATGTCTTTGTTTGCAATTATGGAGCACCCTAGCTTGAGTCAATTGAGCTCTACTTTTGCTTCATTGTGAATCTGGGCAGATCGTCAACTAGTTTGCGATTTTGCCGATGCTATTGTAGTTGATCCATGCATGCTATGCCTTTGTTCTTGCCATGTCTAGCTTGTATTTTGTGCCTTATTTATGGGTGTATGCTTTCCTTGCCATGACTTGCACTGTAGTGAGTGCATCGAGCTCGTTTACATGCCTTCGTGAGTTATGTTTCAGCATGTCCCAGTTTTCACTAAGTCTGAAAACAGATTATGTTTTTGCTATGTTCGTGTGCTTGTTAGTATATTTTGTGATCCCTTTTGGCTCAAGGTCACTAAGGGAATTTTGTTAAGCCTGTTGAGTAGCTCCATGCCATGTCTTTCTTTGTCATGTTCAGTTCCTGTAGCATGTTGTTTTGTTGCTCCGAAGAGGGCTTCATGATCTGAAATTTCAGACAAGTGTTAATTTCACCAAGTCTGAAATCTGTTTTGCATTTGCGTTTTTGCCATGCTAGTTTGAACCTCATAATGGATGAATTGGCCGTAGCTCAGCGCTAAACTTTTGTTAAGCATCTTGTGTGTATCCCTGCCATGTATTTTTTTGTCTTGTTTGGTTGCTGTAGCATGTTCATCTCATTGCATTTAGATGCCTACTTGCTGTAAATCGTAGACCGGTGTCATTTTTGAAACGCTTGCCATTTCCAAACCGTAACTCCGATTCCGGCGTTCTTTATATCGTTTTCAAGCGATTTCATCTCATCTTTCCAGTGGCACCCTTGGAATTCCATGTTGAGGCCAGGTTCATGCATTTCCTGTCATATCTTGCATTTTGCATCCCGCATCGCATCCTGCATAGCATATCATCTTTGCATCGTGTTGGTTGAGTTTGCACGTGGTTGCTTGTATCCTTGTTGCTTGTTTGTCTTGTTTGGGTAGAGCCGAGAGACGAGTTCGCTAACGAGGAGCTCGTTGAGTTTGCTCTTGAGGATCCAGTCAACTCTGACAACTGTGCAGGCAAGATGATCATACCCTCGAAATCACTACTATCTTTGCTATGCTAGTTTGCTCGCTCTTTTGCTATGCCAATGCTACGATGCCTACCATTTGCTTGTCAGCCTCCCAATTGCCATGTCAAACCTCTAACCCACCTTGTCCTAGCAAACCGTTGATTGGCTATGTTACCGCTTTGCTCAGCCCCTCTTATAGCGTTGCTAGTTGCAGGTGAAGATTGGAGGCCTTTCCTTGTTCGAACATCTTTTACTTACTTGTTGGGATATCATTACATTGCTAAGTTATCTTAATGCATCTATATACTTGGTAAAGGGTGGAAGGCTCGACCTCTCGCCTAGTGTTTTGTTCCACTTTTGCCGCCCTAGTTTCCTTCATATCGGTGTTATGTTCCCGGATTTTGCGTTCCTTATGCGGTTGGGTTATAATGGGAACCCCTTGATAGTTCGCCTTGATTAAAGCTTTTCCACCAATGCCCAACCTTGGTTTTACCATTTTCCACCTAGCCTTTTTCTTTCCCTTGGGTTCTGCAGACTCAAGGGTCATCTTATTTTAACCCCGCCCTCGGGCCAGTGCTCCCTCTGAGTGTTGGTCCGAACTGAGCTGCCTGCGGGGCCACCTCGGGGAAACTTGAGGGTTGGTTTTACTCGTAGCTAGTCTCATCTGAGTGTGCCCTGAGAAAGAGATGTGTGCAGCTCCTATCGGGATTTGTCGGCACATTCGGTGGGTGTTGCTGGTCTTGTTTTAACTTGTCGAAATGTCTTGTTGTACCGAGATACCGAGTCTGATCGATGTGTCTTGGTTGGAGGTCTATTCCTTCATTGACTGTGAGAGCTTGTCATTGGCTAAGTTGGGACTCCCCTGCAGGGATTGAACTTTTGAAAGCCATGCCTGCCGTTATGGGCAGATGGGAATTTGTTAATGTCCGGTTGTAAATAACTTGAACCTTAATTAATTAAAATGAATCAACTGAGTGTGTTACCGTGATGTCCTCTTCTCGGCGGAGTCCGGGAAGTGGACATGGTGTTGGAGTAATGTTTGCGCAGGTTGCCCTCTAGATTCTCACTCGCGCTTTCCCTCCTCTTCTCGCTCTCTTTTGCGTATAAGTTAGCCACCATATATGCTAGTCGCTTGCTGCAGTTCCACATGTATATTGCCTTACCCTTCTTATAAGCTTAAATAGTCTTGATCACGAGGGTGTGAGATTGCTGAGTCCCTATGGCTCACAGATTACTATTACACCAGATGCAGGGCCCGATGATTCTACTCCAGGTGACGCATATGAGCTCAAGTGGGAGTTCGACGAAGACTCTCAGCGATACTATGTTTCATTTCCCGACGATCAGTAGTGGTGCCCAGTTGGGGGTGATTGGGACCGTGTCGCATGTTGGGTTCTCTTTTATTTTGGCGCCGTAGTCGGGCCTTGAGTGTATGAATGTTGTAATGTTATTTATGTACTTGATTGACGTGGCGAGTGTAAGCCAAATATGTTATCTCCCCTTTATGATTCATATTACATGGGATGTTGTGAAGATTGCCTAACTTGCGACAAATGCCTTCAATGCGATTATGTCTCTAAGTCGTGCCTCGACACGTGGGATCTATAGTCGCATCGAGGGTGTTACACTCTGCCTCCTGTTACCATCCGGCCTAGACGCACAGTTCGGGATCCCCTACCCGAGATCCGCCAGTTTTGACACCGACAACCACCCTTTAGTCCTGGTTGGTGCCACCAACCGGGACCAAAGGCAAAGAGACCTTTGGTCCTGGTTGGTGGCACCAACCGGGACTAAAGTGTGGCATTGGTCCCGGTTGGTGCCACGAACCGGGACCAATGCTCTTTCTATATAAGCCACACTTGTGAAAATTTCTGATTCAGTTCTTCTTCCCATTGCCTCGATGCCATCATCGCGCGCTCCTCAGCCTCGACGTCGTCGCCGCGCCGCCGCCCCCTGCCCCGACACCGTCGCCGCGCCATCTCCCCCTGCCCCGAAGCCGTCGTTGCGCCGTCGCCCCTACCCCGACGCCGTCGCCACGCCGCCCCGCGCCGTCACCTCCCCGGTCCGTGCCGCCCCTGCCCCGACGCCATCGCCGACGCCACCCCCAGTGAGCCCCCGCACCCCTGGCCTGCCCCCCACCGTGGCCGTCGTATGCTTATATGTTGATGTATATGTAATGATGTATGGAGCATATATGATGATTTTTTGTTCAGCATCGTCATATATGATGTGTTTTTCTGCATATATATGATCATATGAGTTTTTTGTTCATATATCATATGATGTTTTTATTGTTGATAGATGATCGATCATATTTGTTCATATGTATGCAAGCGAAGTCGTTGTCGTTAGTTGTACTGTTTAGGGTTTGGGTCGTTAGTTGTACTGTCTAGGGTTTGGGTCGTCGATCATATTCTATTTTTTCTTCTTCTCCTCTATTCCTTTCTTCTTCTCCTCTTTTTTCTTCTTCTTTTTTTCCTCTTCGACATGAGGGGGGGGGTCGATAAATAATAGAACTAGTTAAACTAGTTTATTTTTTGTAAGTGCTTAGTAGTTTAACTAGTTGATTTAATAAAACTACTTTGTTTTACTATAGAAGTAGTTTATTTTTAGTAAGTACTACTTTATTTTATTTATAGTAAGTGCTTAGTAGTTGAACTAGTTGATTCAATAAAACTACTTTATTTTACTATATATAGAAGTAGTTTATCTTTAGTAAGTACTACTTTATTTTATTTATAGTAAGTGCTTAGTAGTTGAACTAGTTGATTTAATAAAACTATTTTATTTTACTATCTAAGTAGTTTATTTTTAGCAAGAAAATTAATAGAACTAGTTTATTTTTTTAGTTGAAGCAATTATTCCCGTGTAGACATCGACGATGCCTATCCCGCATCCTCGTCGTTGACTCGGCGGAGGAGGCCTGCTTGATCAGAGGGGCCATGTCCGTGACTGGGCTCCGCCGGGCTGGTATTGGGAGGTGCTACCTTTCGGGGGGCGTAGGTTGGTGAGGAGCCAACTCATCGTTGACCCGAACCTTGTTTGGTGGCGGTCGCGTGGGCTAGTGACGGTGCCGAGGCTTCCGGACACCACGGAGGTGGTACGTCACCATGTCAGCAAGGAGGATGGGCACCTCCGTCGCTACATGGTTGCGTTGGAGGGTAGGTTCGACAATACCTGGTAGGTTCTTCAGGGATCTCACTGGAGCTATGATCCTGTGATGGTTCCTTCTCTTTGGGTGTCCACCGCCCACGCCGATACCCGTTGGGCGCTACGGTTCTAGCTAGCTGTATTAGCGATGCTATATGTATGATACTATTCGAGGTGTATTAGTGATAATATTCGACGATGTACGGATGCAAGAGATGATGTAGTTTTGCTTATAATTGAATGCATGCTAATTTGAATACTACTTCTACTTTGAATGCTAAAATTGGAGAGCACTATGCAAGGCGTATGCATTTGATTAGTTGATAGATTATAGGGATTTTTAGTACATATATTTAATTGTACAAGTTTAATATTTGAATTATGAACATAGGAAATGTCGAACTCGGACGACGAAAGTCTCCCGGGGGAGTGCGACTGGTGCCATGTTGATCGAGGTCTGTGCGACAGGCCTCACCTGGACGAAGGTCGGCACTTCAGCATTAAGCTCGAGGACACCTTCGATGTTGAAACGGTACGCAATGACGACAAGTGTTTTTTTTCGTAATTAAGCATGACTTCAACTATTTCAACGTGTAATTTTCATCTTTTACAATTTGAGTAGCTTATCCGATGCCATGCAAGACGCTATGTCTTGAAGAGGATGGGTTTTGAAGACCATGAAAATTTCGAAACAAATAAAATTCCCTTAAACACTATCGCCGAGTCGCTAGCTAGCTTAGCCAAATGTCCTGAGGGGACCTATATCAGCACAGAGAATGAGCAGGAACGAGTAGCGGGTGGTGTGGTACTTGCATCCAAGTTACGGGGCGCAACTCGAAGCTGAGCTTGCTCTGCGATCGTCGGGGTAGAGGCTCCCATCGGCTTAGCGGCATCAATGCGGGCGCTCCGGCTTCCATTATGGAATGTTATAAATAGCAGGAGTGAAGTAGAACGCCACCGTGATAGCACTGTTTGCCTCCAACTGGAGCACCTCAATCACGTCCTGTAGAAAACATCGACTTAAACCAGTTTGATGTGCTCCGTCGTCGCAAGCGCGGACGGCCTTGCTGATGACGTGGTACTGAAAGTGCAACTATCCCTACGTGGTTTTTGTAATTCCTAACAACATATAACTCATTGAGCTAATGCTACTTAAAGATAAACATTTCAGGAAAGCTCAATGGTTGGCATGGCATGGATGAGAAAAGTGGATCCCTCAAAATTCTAAGGACAAAGAATTGGCTCAAGCTCAAAGCTCAGGACTCTACATCTTTTCATTTTAAGTGATCCAAGATCACATTGAGTTCATAGTGAAAGACAATAATATTAAGAGGGGATGAGGTGTTGCCTAATGGCTTGCTTGCTCAAAATGCTTAGTGATATGCTCCAAAGTCCTCAACTACTTTCTCACATCCACATATGTCCCAAACCAAAACTCAAACTCGGCCCCACCAAAACTTTCTATCCAGTGCCACCGAGTTCAGTTGACATAGCCACTGCCAGAAACCTTAGTCTTTTCGGTCTCACCGATAGGGATCTCGGTCTCACCGAGATGGGATTGTAATCGCTCTGTTTCCCTTCCCAACGTTTTGGTCAAACCGAGATGAGCGATCGGTCCCACCGAGATTGCAATGCAAACTCTCTATTTACCTTTCGTAATGTTTCGGTCCAACCGAGATAAGCGAATCAGTCCCACCGAGTTTGCCTGACCAACTCTCTGTTAGTCCATTACCTTAATCTGTCTCACCGAGTTTATGTAATCGGTCTCACAGAGATTACGTTATGCCCTAACCCTAACCAAATCGGTCCCACCGAGTTGACATGTCGGTCCCATCGAAAATCCTAACGTTCACATTTTGAACTAAATCGGTCTGACCAAGTTTCATGATTCGGTCCCACCGAGTTTGGTGATTTGTGTGTAACGGTTAGATTTTGTGTGGAGGCTATTTATACCCCTCCACCCACTTTTCATTCATGGAGAGAGCCATCAGAACATGCCTACACTTCCAACATACATTTTCTGAGAGAGAACCACCTACACTTGTGTTGAGGTCAAGATATTCCACTCCAACCACATAAATCTTGATCTCTAGCCTTCCCCAAGTTTCTTTCCACTCAAATCATCTTTCCACCAAATCCAAATCCTGTGAGACAGAGTTGAGTGTTGGGGAGACTATCATTTGAAGCACAAGAGCAAGGTGTTCATCATCAACACACCATTTGTTACCTCTTGGAGAGTGGTGTCTCCTAGATTGGTTAGGTGTCACTTGGGAGCCTCTGTCAAGATTGTGGAGTTGAACCAAGAAGTTTGTAAGGGCAAGGAGATCGCCTACTTCATGAAGATCTACCTGAGTGAGGCAAGTACTTTGTGGGCGACGGCCATGGTGGGATAGACAAGGTTGCTTCTTCGTGGACCCTTCGTGGGTGGAGCCCTCCATGGATTCGCGCAACCATTACCCTTCTTGGGTTGAAGTCTCCATCAACGTGGATGTACGATAGCACCACCTATTGGAACCACGCCAAAAATCTCCGTGTCTCCAATTGCGTTTGCACACTCCAAACTCCTCTCTTTACCTTCATATGCAATTGTTTTACTTTCTACTGCTATACTCTTAGAATTGCATGTGTAGGTTGATTGCTTGACTTGTGCTAAGTTGCTAGAATCTGCCTAGAACTAAAATTGGGAAAAGGGTAGATTTTTATTTGGTCAAGTAATCTAATCACCCCCCTCTAGACATACTTTCGATCCTACAAGTGGTATCAGAGCTTTGGTCTCCATTTTCTTTGATTTCCATAGCTTTTGGTGGTCATAGCCTTGGTTTCACAACCTAGGAGAGTATGGCGTCTAGCGAGGGAAATTACCACCGTAGAGATCCTTACTTTGATGGTACAAATTTTGCTAGTTGGAAGCATAAGATGAAAATGCATATTCTTGGACATAACCCCTCCATTTGGGCTATTGTGTGTATTGGCTTGCAAGGTGAATTCTTCGATGGGAGAGAACCAAACTGTGAAGCTACCGCGGAAGAGTTGAAGATGCTACAATACAATGCTCAAGCTTGTGATATTCTCTTCAACGGATTATGCCCCGAAGAATTCAACAAAATCAACCGTCTTGAGAATGCAAAGGAAATTTGGGATACTTTGATTGATATGCACGAAGGTACCGAACCTGTCAAGGAATCCAAATTGGATGTGTTTAAAAGTCAGCTTGACAAGTTCAAAATGAAGGATGGTGAAGGCGTTGCTGAAATGTACTCTAGGCTTGATCTGATCACAAATGAGATTGCCGGCTTAGGAAGTGAAGAGATGACCGGTAGATTCATCATCAAGAAGATCCTAAGAGCCTTGGATGGAAAGTATGATACCGTGTGCACATTGATCCAAATGATGCCCAATTACAAAGATCTCAAGCCAACGGAAGTTATTGGAAGAATTGTTGCTCATGAGATGTCACTCAAGGATAAGGAAGAGCTTCACAACAAGTCAAGTGGTGCTTACAAAGCCTCGTGTGATGCTCCCACATCATCAAGTGAGAAGCAAACCTTCAATGAAGAATTGAGTCTAATGGTGAAGAACTTCAACAAGTTCTACAAGAGTAGAAGCAAGGCAAGAAGTTCCAAGTCAAGGTCCTACAATGACAAAAGATCTTCTAGTCGTGAGCGTAATTGCTACAATTGTGGAAGACCCGGACACTACTCCAATGAATGTACGCCCCCTACAAAAGAAGAGAAGATTCTCCCAAAAGAAGGAGTAGAAGAGAAGAATCACCATCAAGTGAGAGAAGGAGTAGAGATGATCGTTATGAACGAAGACCCTCTCAGAGAAGCAAGGACTCGAAAAGGAAGGACAAGTCATCAAGGAGCTACACAAAAAGAAGACATCACTACTAGGGAAAAGCCTAGCAGCAGCGCGGGTTTTGGGCCTATTAGCAGCGCGGGGGCCGGCGCTACTAATAAGGCGCTACAGCTAACGTATAGCAGCAGTGCGGGTGCCACCCGCGCTACTACTACGTCCGTTAGTAGTAGCGTGGGTAAAAACCCGCGCTACTACTAACCCGCGGAATTTTTTGCGCGAATTTTCAAATTTCTGAATTATTTTAACCTCTAATCTCTAATCTCTAATAACCCTCATCGCTGCTCAATTTAATCTCTAATCACCCCTCATCATTCCAAATCATCTAACTTCTCGGACGGTCACCCGTCCTCTCACTACTCCAGCCTGAGAACGCTTAACTTCCGGGTTCTATTCTCCCTCGATTCCAAGTCTACACTTGTTGTTTTCCTGACAATAGTAAGATGTCAATCCTATTAACCCTCGGGAGTTTAGCTTGAGCATGAAGTCACACATTTCGCTGTTTGAGTTTAAAACTATTGTTCTAAAAAACAATAATTATTTAGTAACACTAATATTTCTTGAATAAGGAGTTTGAATTTGAGGATTTTAAAAATTTGCAAACAGGCCATAGGCCGTCTCCATCGTATGCGGATTTTCATGCTGAACATTTTGATATATTATACGTTTTTTTCTGACATCATATGCAAAAGTTATAGCCGTTTTACATTTTCCCTACACTTTTTGCAAAACATGTCCAAATTTAAGTTTTTAAATTTTCCTAACTAGTAGATGTAGTAACATAACTACATCTCGAAGGATTTTAATTTTTGAAACATTTTGATATATTATACGTTTTTTTCTAACATCGTATGCAAAAGTTATAGCCGTTTTACATTTTCCCTACACTTTTTGCAAAACATGTCCAAATTTAAGTTTTTAAATTTTCCTAACTAGTAGATGTAGTAACATAACTACATCTCGAAGGATTTTAATTTTTGAAGTTTTTATCATTTTCTTTTGCTTTTTACAAAACCGAAAAGGCGATCCACAGGGGGGGTGGGTAGAGTTTCAAATAAATGCTGGACCTTAGCAGTATTCGGACAATGACGCTGGTGAAATTCTCAGTAAGGTCAAAAGCGAGGAACCCGGATTTCAACCCAGGCATGACTGACATCTGCTATGGATGATGGCAGGGAACCTTCTTGGAAAACACTATGGACATAGTTCGCCGGAGTGGGCGGTGCACCGCATCGGTTCGAATGGGGGTACCGCTTCTTCAGTAGTAGGTCGGAGGGGAGCTTTAAAACTTAGTAGTGAACACGAGATATTAGTGGCCCACAACCCTCGATTCTTGGCTCCACTATACTACAATGTAAGCAAGGCCCAGGTTAACCATTCAGATCCATGGGGCAACTGGCACAGCACGGTCGAGACCACTTTAAGTAGTAGCGAGGGGTAAAAACCAGCGCTACTGCTATCAACTTAGAAGTAGCGAGGGTTAAAAACCCGCGCTACTACTATGGCATGTCCCGGGGGGCACGGTAGTGACCGCTTAGTAGTAGCGAGGGTAAAAAACCAGCGCTACTGCTATCAACTTAGTAGTAGCGAGGGTTAAAAACCCGCGCTACTACTACTTAGCAGCAGCGCCTAATTTTAAAGCGCATTGCTGGTAAGATTCTGTGTATAGGCTTTTCCCTAGTAGTGCATCAAGCTCGTGTTGGTGAATGGGTATCCGGTTCCGACTCCGACAATCATTCCGAAAGAAGTTATCACTCCGACTCCTAATATACTCAAGATGAAGATGTTGCTGGACTAGCACTTGTGATGACCAACTCCTATGACATATTTGACTCACCAAATGAAGGACTTGGGAGATGCTTCATGGCTAAACGTCCAAAGGTAACACACCCCGAGTATGTTGATTTCAATAGTGATGAAGATGATTTGCTAGGAGATGATGATTTACTTGTTGACACTCTAGTTATGAAAACTATGATGAGCTTGCTATTAATCATGATAATCAAGATAAAACGAATGATGATGATAATAAGGAGATTGAGCGTCTAACTAAAGAACTAAACACATTTAAGTTAGCTCATGAAACTACCTTGGAAGATCATCGAGAACTTTTAAAGACTCATGATAAGCTACGCTTTGAAAAGCTCAACCTTGAGCAAGAACATGAGTTTATAAAGGCAATCAATGATGATCTTCGCAAGAAAAGTTCTTCTTACATTGCCAAGCGTTTACTCTTGCCCACTTGCATGCCAGAAGTTAAATCTAGCAACAAGAACAACAAAGATTCTTCTTCTAGTAGTAACAACAATCATGCTAAATCCAATGTTGTTGCTTCTAGTAGTTCTCTTGATTCCACTAACGATTCTCTTAGCCAAGTTTTGAGCACAACAAGAGAAGTATGATCCTACTTCTTTCCAAGGAACACAAGCTCAAGATGATCTTCCACCACAAGACCCCAAGCTAAAAGGCAAGGACAAGCTTCAAGAGGAGATTGATGCATTTGAAGAAGCACCTAAGGCCTTGGTCAAGTGGGTTGCCAAGACTACATCAAGTTCCACTTCATCAAGTACGACTACAACTCCGAGGATTCCCATCAAGATGGTGTGGATCCCTAAGAAGAAGAACTAGAGAGTTCTTGAGGGTGACTCTGCCAACATACTTCACTCTTATCATCTTGGCAAGGACAAGTGCAAACAACTTCCATATCTTGCACTAGTTCAAGGAGTCACAAACCCTCTTGTTGGTAGGACAAGGGACAAGGTAACCTAATGCTTTCATGGACATCATCCTAGGTGAACATCACCCTATGTCTATGGATATCCTTGTTTGTTCCTTGTGGGACTAACCCATGTAGGTATTGAAAGTGCAACTCACTCCAAAAGATTGCTCTGAATGATCTACATCAACATTGAGCATCCACATCTTCAACACCTACATGAAGTCATCATCGACAAAACCCAAGGTTAGTTGATCCCTCTTAGGGGGGAATATCACATCTAGGGGGAGCTTTACTCTAATCAATTGAGTTAAAGCAACTATAATGGTGTGAACACAACAATGCTTTATGTAAAAGTGGCAACCCCACTTGTGCTTAAACGATGAGTATGACCTATGATCAAATGTTCTCATTTGACTCCTAAGTCAATATACTCTTATATAGATGACCTAGTCATCGCCAATTGCTTGATAGATGCTAGAGTGATTGTGCATGCTTTGTCACATATTTCATTTGCCATCTTATTGTGTGAGCATGTTGGTTGCATATTTTACTCATTCGAGGACATCCATTTGTTGCTTTGATTGTTTGGATTTTTCTCTTTTGCCAAATGGATGGATTAGAATGCCTAAGAACTCCCTCTAGCCATCTATGCTTTTGTCGTCTCAAACTCTATTCATGCTACATCACAAAGTTTGATCAAGTCAGATTCGAACCACTCTATGTGAGGAGCACTCGGAGTTCCCGATTTGTCACAGACTTAAACTTCCAAGACCTCTTTGTGCATTTTGGTCTGACTGATTCATCCTTTTCGGTCCTACCGAGATCACTAAGTTGATCTAGGTTTTCAATCTCAGTGCATCCGATTAGAACCTTTCGGTCACAACGAGTTGCAGTAACTTCCTGCAGTTTTGCATCTCGGTGCCACCGAGTTGTTCCACTCGGTCACACCGATAGGGTCAGGTTATATATACCGACGAGCCAAATTTTGGAAAAATTTCCGAAACCCTTCGACCGCGCATAACCTACTCTGCCTCTTTGGGTCTCCGATCGTCTTCTCGCCGCCAGCGACCTCCCGCCGCTGGTCCCCGCCGCCGTCAACGGCAATCTGCTCTGCCATTGCCGCCGTAGCGAACACTCGCCACATTAGGGTAAGTGTTCGATCCCTTGTGCTGTGTTTTTCACTCCGATTCCTAGCACAAGGACAATGCCATGTTTCTTGCCACGATTGAGATTCATCCATCCAGCTAAAACTTCATTAGGTCTAGATTGATTCGAAAATTTTACGGTTAGCTCTCCACAGAACTCATCTCGGACCGACCGAACTGTAGAAATCGGTCTCACCGATTTGGCCTTGGCCATTGCACATGCGCTCTTCGGTCTGACCGAAACGCGTAAATCGGTGTGACCGAGTTCAAGATTTTGTGAAACCATAGCAATCTCGGTGCCAGCGAACTGTGACTCGGACCTACCGAGTTCACTAGTTTAGGTTCCAAGTGTTGCTTCGGTATCACCGAGTTTGTCAATTCAGTAGCTCCGAGATCACTTCTGTAGAGAACTAAAACTAAACTTTTTGACCTAATTGTTTTGCAAAACTCATGTACTTTGTGATGCTCATCTTCTCTACCTCATCTATAATCTATTCACAGGGTCTGCTGACAGTCTACCTGCAAGATGTCTGATCAAAGTGATAGCCAGAACAAGTCTGAATAGCAGGTGCAGATGAGTGAGGGTTCTGATCCCTCTAGCAGCTATGATGAGGGTAGCAGGAGCACAGCAAGTAACTTGCCAAAGTCAGCTACGAGGACAAGGAAGAAGAGAACTTCTGATTTAGAGGATGTAGATTTGTGTGGCTTTTGAGGATGAGGCCACTTCAAAGAAAAAGGTGCTGAAAAAGGAGTATGGCTCAGCTGCTACAGTTAAGCTAGGGATGCATAAGAAGGCACCAACAAAGAGAGTTCCTATGTCTAAGGATAGAGCATCCACTGCTGAAGCCTCCAAGCCAACTGAAGAGGCAGTTGGAGAAGGGAAGAAAAGGAAGGAAAGGCTCAAGAAGACCACTGCCAGAGTGCTTGGCAGATCATCAATAATGAGAGGCTCATATGAAGAGGAAGAGGATGCTGCATCAGCACCCAAAGCACAAAATCTCATGGGAGATGCAATCAAATCAGGGGCTGCTCCATCTAAGCCCAAAGCTGCTCCCAAGGCTACTGCTCCAGCTCAGAAGCCTAAACCCAAGAGAAGCACTAGAAACATTCCTGCTGAGGAAAAAAAGGCCCCAGTGCCTGAAGCTGCTGCTAAAGAAGAAGATGACTCAGTTGTGTTGAGGAAGCTGAAGCCCAAGATCCCTGACCACAATGATACACACCCTGTGGCAGAAAACATGAAAATCAGGAATGATACAGGACTAAGGATATGGAGTCTTATCCATATGCTGTCAAGAGGAGGACTGCTGTGGACTACAGATTTCACACCAAGGAACAACAAGACTTTTATGAGACAATCCTGCTTGACAAGAAGACCATTGTGTGTGACATGAGATGGGTTAACTGGGAGTACATCCAGGAGAATGAAGATCACTATCTAGGTGTATATGACAGCTTCAAGGCATGTGGAGTTGATACCTTTGTGGCCCAGAAGCTCACCAAGTGGAATGACGAGTTGATCATGCAGTTCTACTCCACTGCCCATTTCTATCCAGATGGGAAGATTGTTTGGATGTATGAGGGTATCATGTACCAGTCCACAGTTGATGAATGGGCTAAGCTGATCATTGCCCCAACAGAGCATGAGGATGACTTGGATGTATATGCTAAGAACAAGAAAGACCACAACACAATGGCCAACATGTACAAAGAGATCCCAGATGCTTCTTTGGATACTCACAAGTTTGGATCTGTCCACTACTTGTTGTCTGGTCTACCTACCATAAATTGGATCCTCAGACACACATTGCTACCCAAGTCATGCGATCACAAGATGATCAGGGGACATGCCATCAACTTGCTACATTTGTTTGGTGTGCCTCGGAAATTCAAATTCATGAGTCTGATTATGGAGACAATCAATAGGACAACAGCTGATCAGAAGAGGAGTTGTGGGTATGCCCCACAAATTCAGGAGCTCATCAACTCAAAGATGGCCACATGCAAGTATCTTTTGGATAAGGAGCACCTGCCCATCTATCCTGATTTTGAAGTCAATACTGTTGTAATGACTGAGGAAGATCCATCATCTGTGCAAGCACATGAGAAGAGAGAGAAGGCAAGGGCAGAGAAAGCTGCAAGGATGCCAACTGCTGAAGAGGCATCTCAGGTTTTCCTGAAGAGCAAGCAAGATCAGCTTGGATATCTGATTCAAGCTACACTGAGGATTGAGAAGGGCTTGTCCACTCTGACTCAGAATCAGGAGAGCCTGGAAATGATTGTGGAAACAAAATTCTATGATCTTGATCTGAAGGTGACTAAGATTCAGACTGCAGTTGAACAGCTTCAGGAGGAAGCAGAGGAGAAGAAGGGCAAGTCCGCTACTGATGCTTTCAAGCGTGTGCCACGAGGTCCAAGGTCTGCTGCAGTGCCAGTCTCAGATGCTCGAGCTTCAGTGTCAGCACCAGCAGCCACAACTCTAGTGCCACCTCCAGCAGCCACTCCATCAGCTCCAACTACTTCATGGGAAGCCTTCCTCAGAGTCATTTAGTACTATGCATTTTTGAACTTTATGGTAACTTGTTGCCAAAGGGGGAGAAAAATGTATAGATCATAGGCTTTGAGAGAGGGTGTTCTTCTTTTTACCTCTCTTGCTATTTTGGTTGAACTTCTTTACTGAGTGCTTGTGTGAGATACTTTTTGTCCTTGTGAGATACTTGTTGATCATGTGTTTGATCATATGTGATACGTCTCCAACGTATCTATAATTTTTGATTGTTCCATGCTATTATATTATCTATTTTGGATGTGTATGGGCTTTATTATGCACTTTTATATTATTTTTTTGACTAACCTATTAACCCAGAGCCCAGTGCCAGTTTCTATTTTTTCATTGTTTTAGAGTATCGCAAAAAAGGAAAATCAAACGGGGTCCAATTGACCTGAAACTTCACGGAACTTATTTTTGGACCAGAAGAAGCCCACGGAGTATTGGAGATGGACCATGAGAGTCCCGGGCTGCCCACGAGGGTGGGGGGCCGGCGCGCCCACCCCCTGGGCGCGCCCCCTGCCTCGTGGGCAGCCCGGAGGTCCACCGACATACTTCTTCCTCCCATATATACCCATATACCCTAAAAACTTCGAGGAGCACAATAGATGGGAGTTCCACCGCCAGAAGTCTCCGTAGCCACCGAAAGCCAATCTACACCCGTTCCGGCACCCTACCGGAGGGGGAATCCCTCTTCGGTGGCAATCTTCATCATCCCGGTGCTCTCCATGATGAGTAGGGAGTAGTTCTCCCTCGGGGCTGAGGGTATGTTCCAGTAGCTATGTGTTTGATCTCTCTCTCTCTCTCATGTTCTTGAGGTGGTACGATCTTGATGTATCGCGAGCTTTGCTATTATATTTGGATCTTATGATGTATCTCCCCCTCTACTCTCTTGTAATGGATTGAGTTTTCTCTTTGAAGTTATCTTATCGCATTGAGTCTTTAAGGATTTGAGAACACTTGATGTATGTCTTGCATGGGATACCCGTGGTGACAATGGGGTATTCTATTGATCCACTTGATGTATGTTTGGTGATCAACTTGCAGGTTCCTCCCATGAGCCTATGCATAGGGGTTGGCACACATTTTCGTCTTGACTCTCTGGTAGAAAATTTGGGGCACTCTTTGAAGTACTTTGTGTTGGTTTGAATAGATGAATCTGAGATTGTGTGATGCATATCGTATAATCATACCCGCGGATACTTGAGGTGACATTGGAGTATCTAGGTGACATTAGGGTTTTGATTGATTTGTGTCTTAAGGTGTTATTCTAGTACAAACTCTATGATAGATTGAACGGAAAGAATAGCTTCATGTTATTTTACTACAGACTCTTGAATAGATCGATCAGAAAGGATAACTTTGAGGTGGTTTCTTACCCTACCATAATCTCTTCGTTTGTTCTCCGCTATTAGTGACTTTGGAGTGACTCTTTGTTGCATGTTGAGGGATAGTTATGTGATCCAATTATGTTATTATTTTTGAGAGAACTTCCACTAGTTAAAGTATGAACCCTAGGCCTTGTTTCCAAGCATTGTAATACTGTTTACGCTCACTTTTATCATTAGTTACCTTGCTTTTTTCATATTTTCAGATTACAAATACTATTATCTACTATCCATATACCACTTGTATCACCATCTCTTCGCCGAACTAGTGCACCTATACAATTTACCATTGTATTGGGTGTGTTGGGGACACAAGAGACTCTTTGTTATTTGGTTGCAGGGTTGCTTGAGAGAGACCATCTTCATCCTATTCCTCCCATGGATTGATAAACCTTAGGTCATCCACTTGAGGGAAATTTGCTAATGTCGTACAAACCTCTGCACTTGGAGGCCCAACAATGTCTACAAGAAGAAGGTTGTGTAGTAGGCATCAATATGCTACGTTAATGCTTGGTTGAATGATGATATCATCTCTTATATCCATATATGATCATTCACTTGCTTGGTGATGAGTGCATGCTTTTAATCTCTATCATTTTGAGAGCTCCACCAAGATGTATGTGACATGGAAGAGTAACCCATGATCCTAATCGATTGTGCATTTGCATTCAAAAGCAAATTTTAAATAATGCACAAATTTAGGGGGAGCTCTTGCTTATCACAAACTTCTCAAAGCGAAGATGTTTATTAATCTTATTTATCATTTGTCGAAGCTTTGATCTATATGTTGTCATCAATTACCAAAAAGGGGGAGATTGAAACTGCAACTATCCCTGGGTGGTTTTGGTAATTCCTAACAACATATAACTCATTGAGCTAATGCTACTTAAAGATAAACATTTCAGGAAAGCTCAATGATTGGCATGGCATGGATGAGAAAAGTGGATCCCTCAAAATTCTAAGGACAAAGAATTGGCTCAAGCTCAAAGGTCATGACTCTACATCTTTTCATTTTAAGTGATCCAAGATCACATTGAGTCCATAGGAAAAGCAAATACTATTAAGAGGGGATGAGGTGTTGCCTAATGGCTTGCTTGCTCAAAGTGCTTAGTGATATGCTTCAAAGTCCTCAACTACTTTCTCACATCCACATATGTCCCAAACCAAAAGTCAAACTCGGCCCCAGCGAAACTTTCTATCCGGCGCCACCGAGTTCAGTTGACATAGCCACTGCCAGAAACCCTAGTCTTTTCGGTCTCACCGATAGGGATCTCGGTCTCACCGAGATGGGATTGTAATCTCTTTGTTTTCCTTCGTAACGTTTCGGTCAAACCGAGATGAGCAATCGGTCCCACCGAGATTGCAATGCAAACTCTTTGTTTTCCTTTCATAACGTTTCGGTCCAACTGAGATGAGCGAATCGGTCCCACCGAGTTTACTTGACCAACTCTCTATTAGTCCACTACCAAAATCGGTCTCACCGAGTTTGTGTAACCGGTCTCACCGAGATTACGTTATGCCCTAACCCTAACCAAATCGGTCCCACCGAGTTGACATGTTGGTCCCACCGAAAATCCTAACGTTCACATTTTGAACAATCGGTCTGACCGAGTTTCATGATTCGGTGCCACTGAGTTTGGTGATTTGTTTGTAACAGTTAGATTTTGTGTGGAGGCTATTTATACCCCTCCACCCACTCTTCATTCATGGAGAGATCCATCAGAACATGCCTACACTTCTAACATACATTTTCTGAGAGAGAACCACGTACACTTGTGTTGAGGTCAAGATATTCCACTCCAACCACATAAATCTTGATCTCTAGCCTTCCCCAAGTTGCTTTCCACTCAAATAATCTTTCCACCAAATCCAAATCCTGTGAGACAGAGTTGAGTGTTGGGGAGACTATCATTTGAAGCACAAGAGCAAGGAGTTCATCATTGTGGCACCCCGGCTTAGAGCGACCAGTTTACCTTGCATTGCCAGCCCAGAGACCATGTCTTCTGGCAACACACAACATCTTGGTACAGAAAACAACCGCTTTATTGATACTAGCGGCTGAAAGTTTACATTACAATAGGTAGCAAGGCCAAGCGGCACACCCGGTGCGGCTGAACAATATGTACATTATTTAGTGAACATAAAAGGGCCTCGATCATAACATCTACGCGGCAGTGGAACAATGTCGTAGCGGAACTCCATAGCACAAGGACACCAATGTGGACACGATCTAGACTCGAGCAGCACTCCTTTCCATGAGACTTTCCTAAAATCTGGCATGACACGCCAGGTTAGTACATTGAATGTACTTGCAAGCTCACAACAAGCATAAACATAATGACAAACAATATCATGATAATTAACCAATTATTAGTAATGCAACAATGTAACCAACATGTTGTGATCACGCTCTTGTGAGAATAGTCCCTCGGACTAGCTTACCACGGTGATCGCTTCTGGATCACAAATGTACAAACCACATGATCTTAACTATGGATACCTCGTGATCATTCCGGTGACCACAGCCACAACCAATATTTGGTCTCAAACAGTGATCCTTCCGGCGATCACAACCACGACCAACACTTGGTATCAACCGACAGGATGACCTTCCCGCCATCCTCAACAGTGCAAAGTCCATGACTTAGTGTGCAAGATTAATTAAATTTTGACCCATGGTGTGACCTACTTTCGAGGTGTCCATAACCATGGACTCGGCTATCGATATATTAATGCACTCTGCAGAGGTAGCGCACTGTACTGATGTCTACTACACAACCTTCTTCTTGTAGATGTTGTTGGGCCTCCAAGTGCAGAGGTTTGTAGGACAGTAGCAAATTTCCCTCAAGTGGCTGACCTAAGGTTTATCAATCCATAGGAGGCGTAGGATGAAGATGGTCTCTCAAGCAACCCTGCAACCAAATAACAAAGAGTCTCTTGTGTCCCCAACACACCCAATACAGTGGTAAATTGTATAGGTGCACTAGTTCGGCGAAGAGATGGTGATACAAGTGCAATATGGATAGTAGATATAGGGTTTTTGTAATCTTAAAATATAAAAACAGCAAGGTAACTAATGATAAAAGTTAGCACAAATGGTATTGCAATGCATTGAAACAAGGCATAGGGTTCATACTTTCACTAGTGCAAGTTCTCTCAACAATAATAACATAATTGGATCACATAACTGTCGCTCAACATGCAACAAAGAGTCACTCCAAAGTCACTAATAGTGGAGAACAAGCGAAGAGATTATGGTAGGGTACGAAACCACCTCAAAGTTATTCTTTCTGATCGATCTATTCAAGAGTCTGTAGTAAAATAACATGAAGCTATTCTTTCCGTTCAATCTATCA
>NC_053028.1:597518214-597532357 GCF_003073215.2 Triticum urartu
GTCTATGTATTCACACATGTATTATGTTTCCAGTTAATACAATTCTAGCATGAATAATAAACATTTATCATGATATAAGGAAATAAATAATAACTTTATTATTGCCTCTAGGGCATATTTCCTTCAGTAAGGTTCCAAGCAATAGCATCAGGAACACCCTCCTGGAGATGAACAAGACCAAGCTTCACCCATAACATGTAGAAATGCATAAAATGGGTGATGTAAAGGCCTTGAGTAATGTCAATCTTAGAATCCAAGAGTGGTCAAGCAAAACATCATGAACAATAACATTCTTCTACTTAAAATGGAAGGAGCTATGTCTTTTGATTTAGACCCACTGAGCCAAGGAGAATGCCAAAATTTTGTTGCGCGTCCGTCCCCAACGATGATGGTGGTGACTGCATAGAATAAGACCATATCGACACTGTTGTTACGTCATATCTCTCTCAAGGTAGTTTTGGTGATTGATGACAACATGTTTGCGGACTAATCTTGTGCGTTGAATTATTCTCAGATTCTCCCATGGCACGAGACGCTTTCTTCCCCTCGGAGTGTATTTCAAGACGGTGTAGCTCTTTCGTTTCTTTCTAGGTGGACTAGTTGCGTAGAGGGCACCGTACTATCAAGAGGGGGTCTGCTGGGGTTTTGCTTGGGTGGAATCATCACGTACACATCAGCTTCTCACCCTCCGAGCTTTTCCTGTCCATTGAAGAGATCTCTCCTCTCTTCCTTGTTCTGTCTAGGTCTAAGCGGCACCGCGCACCCAGCGGTAGTACCGCTGAGAAGCCACAAGCGGCAGTACCGCTTCGCAGCAGTAGTACCGCCGTGGCTCCACAGCAGTAGTACCGCTGGGGGCCTGGCACCTCCGCTGGTCCTCAGCTTATTTGAGAGATCCCTTCTCTCTCTCTCGCACCCCAGCGGTAGTACCGCACTGCCTGCGGTACTACGGCCGAAGGGTCACAAGCGGCAGTACCGCTCCACAGCGGTACTACCGCCCTTGACCCCACTGCCGTAGTACCGCTGGGTAGTTTGGCTCCTACCGCCTCGATTTGAGAGGTCTTTTTCTCGTGTCGGGTTTTGCGGCACTAGTCACGGTTGTAGTGGCGGTAGTACCGTTCCAGGAGCGGTAGTACCGCCCTACCACCGCGGTAGTACCGCATTTGGGTCCATTCCCTACTAAGTCTCCTCAGTGCGGCAGTACCGCTGGTTGGCGCAGCAGTACCGTCGCCTGGCGGTAGTACCGCCCCCTCTCAGCGGTAGTACCGCCCTGTGCGGGGCTGGTTGGTGGGGGGCAACGGGATTGTTGCCCCCACTATAAAAGGTAGTCCCCTTCCTCCTTCTCACCTACCTCTTCCTCCCCCAAGCTCCATTTATTGCTCAAGCTCCATTAAATACTCCAAGCTTCATTTTTGCCCGATCTATCTCTCTAGCCAATCAAATTTGTTGATTTGCTCGGGAGTGGTTGAGAAGGCCCCGATCTACACTTCCACCAAGGGATTTTTGATTCCCCCACTCATCCCTAGCGGATCTTGTTACTCTTGGGTGTTTGAGCACCCTAGACGGTTGAGGTCACCTCGGAGCCATATTCCATTGAGGTGAACCTTCGTGGTCTTGTTGGGAGCCTCCGATTAAGTTGTGGAGATTGCCCCAACCTTGTTTGTAAAGGTTCGGTCGCCGCCTTCAAGGGCACCAATAGTGGAATCACGGCATCTCGCATTGTGTGAGGGCGTGAGGAGAATACAGTGGCCCTAGTGGCTTCTTGGGGAGCATTGTGCCTCCACACCGCTCCAACGGAGACGTACTTCCCCTCAAAGGAAGGAACTTCGGTAACACATCCTCGTCTCCACCGGATCCACTCTTGGTTATCTCTTACCTTTACTTGTGCAAGCTCTTTATTGTTTCTACCCTTGCTTGCTTGTATGCTTGTTGTTATTGCATCATATAGGTTGCTCACCTAGTTGCACATCTAGACAACCTACTTTGATGCAAAGTTTAATTTGGTAAAGAAAAGCTAAAAATTGGTAGTTGCCTATTCACCCCCCCTCTAGTCAACCATATCGATCCTTTCAATTGGTATCAGAGCCTCGTCTCTTTATTAAGGACTTTACCATCCAAAGAGTTTGGTTGATACCGTAGACGGTGTGGAGGAACACTCCGGTGTGAATCCGATCTCGTCTACGGGAGATGGGGGAACTTCGGTCTCTCGTGAGGAGTTCAATGTGGCCTTGGAGACATTGAAAACCTCCATGACGACCGAAGTTGAAAGCATGTTTACTAAATTTCTTGAGGGGCTTAAACTATCCACCGCACCGTTGAAAGTGGGTGATCCCGCCAACAAGGTGTCGGATGCTATCCCCGACAAGGGGGAAGCTAGTAGTGAAAAGCCTCCTTCCTCTAGTGGCAGGAATGGCACCGGCATCTTTGCCCATGTGGAACCACCACTTGTTTATGGTGGACCGGTTCCTTCCACTCATTTGAATCATGCCGGTCCTCCCCCTAAGATTGAGAAAAATGAGGATTTTGATTCTTGGGTTTACCGCTTTAAACGTTATTTAAATCATGTGAACACTAACCTTTGGAGAATCACTAAAGAAGGTTTCTATCCACATGATCCAAGCAACTTCACTCCTCGAGAAGCCGCGGACAATCAATTCAATGAGAATGCTCTCTTCATCATTCAAGATGCAATTCCACCCGAAGACCTACCTCATCTTCGTCCCTTCGCCTTGGCCAAAGATGCATGGCATTGTGTTGTGTCTTTCTACCGGGGAAGCACAAGCATTCAACGCTCCAACTATGAAGTGGTACAAGATGAGGCCGATGAGTTTGCAATGAAGGAAGATGAAGAACCTCGTGAGCTTGATCGGAGAATAACCAAACTCGCGGTCTCACTACGAGATCACGGGAGCAAGGACACAGATGACAATTGGATCAAGCGCAAATTCCTCAAGGTAATGATGCCCTACCACAAGGCCTTGTCCTCCGTCATTCGTCAAAGACCGGACTTCCACACTTTGACCTCAAGCGAAGTGTTGGATGAGTTTGTGGCCATGAACATTTTGGACAAGACCGCCGACAATGCGGTGCTCCGTTCTCAACGGGCAAAGAAGCCTAACCTTGCATTGAAGGCCAAGCTCACCGTGGAAGAAGAAGAAGAGGAAGAAGAGGAGAGCAACCCCGAAGATACAAAGTATGCATATCATGAACACATGGCACTTGCTTCAAGGCAATTTTGGAGCAAGAAAAACTCGAGGCCCAACTTTAGCAAAAACAACTCGAGTGGCACAAGGGGCAAGCAACGTGTAAGAACTTGCTACAATTGCGGCAACGTGAGTCATTTCGTTGCGGAATGCCCGTATGAGAAGAGGGAAGACAATGGTGGCAAACTCATCCGAAAGGACAAGGCCAAGTCATTCCCCAACAAGAACAACTTCACCAAGAAGACTCCTCCCAAGGCTTTGGTTGTGCAAGAAGAGTACAATGAGGATGATGAGGATGATGAAGATGATGAGTCGGTTTCCATGGCCTCCGTTGCCATTGCAACAACGTCACGGGTGTCTCTCTTCGACTCACCCAACGAGAGCATCACCGCCAAGTGCCTCATGGCTAAAGCCACCAACAAGGTAACCTCCAACATCAAAACTACCATCATTAATCATCCCTCCCCAACGGATAGCATTAATGAACTTGAGGGACCTAATGTGGAGGCTAACGAGTTTGAGGCTTTTATGGGCAAACTCAAGGGAAAATCCAAGAAGCACGTTGTTGCTCTCTTGGAACAACTTGGTGAGGCCAATGACATGATCGAGGCTCACGAAGACACCATTTCTAAGATGGAAGGGCATAGTCGTGACTATGCCGATGAGATTTCGGATCTTTCCAATGCTCTTGAGGAAGAGCGTGGTCTTCGTTTGGCTCTTGAGGAGTCACACAACGTTGATCATGCTAAGTTAAAGAAAGATTATGATCATGCCCTCATTGTTTCTCGTGTGCTAAATTCCGAGAAGGCCAAACTCGGGGTTGATCTTGCTAGACTCAAAGAGGAGTTTGATATACTTGACAAGGCCCACAAGGCCTTGAAGGGTATTCACGCTAGTCTCAAGGAGTCTCATGATCAACTCCAAGTGAAGCTAACTAAGGAGAAAGCAACTTTTCCTCATATGGTTTTAATTGATAATGCAAATGCTACTAACCCGTGTTGTGAGCATATACATCTTGTTGAGGAAAATGCTAAGTTGAAGGAGCAACTTGAGAGAGGTCTTGCGACTTGCATACAAGGCAAGAAGAACCTCAACGATCTCTTGATCAACCAAAAGGGAGGTGTGGCCAAGGAAGGGGTTGGGTACGTGCCCGACTCCAAGAACAAGAAGAAGAATGACAAGACCAAACGACCTCCTCCCCTCATGCAAACCTTTGTGAGGGAGGGAGAGAGTGCCCCTGAGGAGAAGAAGAAGAACAATGTCAAGAAGGGCAATGCCATCCCTCTCAACAAAGCCGGCGATTTTAATCCTTCTTATGTGTTATGCGTGCTAGTGATGGGCATGTTTATGCCAAATTTGTTGGTTCTCTTCATGAATACATTGAATGGTCTATTTGGGTTCCAAAAACCCTTGTTACTAACATCAAAGGACCCATTACAAAATGGGTACCTAAAACCAAGCATTGATCTCTTGTAGGTGTTTGCTTCCGGTGGGGGATCATGGTTGCTCGATAGCGGAGCTACAAATCATATGACCGGAAGCAAGGACTTGGTGGTGGACGTGCACAAGGTTCCATCTATGCCCACCAATGTCGAGTGGGGTGACGCCTCATCTTCTAAGGTATTGGGACTTGGCAAGGTGGTCATCTCTCATGATCTCACGATCGAGAAGGTCATGCTTGTTGAGTCCCTTGCATACAATTTACTTTCCGTTCGTCAACTTGCTATCATGGGCTTTGCCACTTTTCTTTGATATCGATACCGTGGCCCTCTTGTGGAGAAAGACTCTTAAAGTAGCCTTTGTTGGGCATGTCGAGAACGGTCTATATGTGATTAACTTTTCGGAGCGACCCACTAAGACCGCGACATGCCTAATGGCTAAAGTTGATGTGGGATGGCTTTGGCATCGCCGTTTAGCCCATGTCAATATGAGATCTTTGCAAAGTCTCCTCAAGGGGGACCATGTCCGTGGACTAACGAATGTTAGTTTTGCTAAAGATCGTGCTTGCAGTGCCTGTATCGAAGGAAAGCTACATGAGAAGGCTCACCCTCCCACGACTATCATTTATTCAAAGAGGCCTTTGGAGCTCCTTCACATGGATCTCTTTGGGCCTCCATCCTTCGATAGTCTTGGAGGTAGGAAGTATTGCTTGGTGATTGTGGATGACTACTCAAGGTACACGTGGGTGTATTTCTTCAAGAGGAAGAGCGAGACCCAACAAACCGTCATTGACTTTGCAAATGAAGCACAACGTCAACACAATGCAAAGATCTTGACAATAAGAAGTGACAACGGCACCGAGTTCAAGAACTACACCTTGGATGAGTTTCTTAGTGACGAGGGAATCAAGCATCAATATTCCGCACCCTACACCCCTCAACAAAACGGTGTTGCGGAGAGGAAGAACCGGACGTTGATGGATGCGGCAAGGACCATGATGGCGGAGTTCAAGTCTCCGTACAACTTTTGGGCTGAAGCCATCAACACCGCGTGTCATGCATCAAATCGGCTCTACCTCCACAAGGGCTTGAACAAGACTCCATATGAAATACTCACCGGTAACAAGCCCAACCTCAAGTACTTTCGGGTATTCGGGTGTAAGTGTTTCATTCTCAAGAAAGGTGTTCGGTTGTCTAAATTTGAGGCTAGAGCTTATGAGGGCATATTTATTGGTTATGCTACAAACTCTCATGCTTACTGTGTCCTCAATAAATCCATGGGACTTATTGAGGAGACGTGTAACGTGGAGTTCGATGAGAATAACGGCTCCCAAGTGGAGCAAAGTGGCACTTGTGATGTAGATGATGAAATTCCTCCTCAAGCCATAAGAAGAATGGGTGTTGGTTTCATCCTACCCATTGAGGAACCCCTTGTGGCCGAAGGAGAAGGACAATGCTCCACTCAAGTGGAGCCATCACCAACCCAAGGCCCACACGCTTCCGAAGAACAAAGTGAAGGCCCTCAACCTCATGAACAAGACCAAGGGCAAGATCATAATCAAGACGGTGTGGACACACCAAGTGATGCCCAAGGTCAAGTTCTCTCCCCCGAGCAAGTTCAAGATCAAGAACAAGTTCATGACGGCGCTCAAGATGATCAAGTAACCGCTCCTCAACTCACCACCGAGGAGGAATTAGAGCATCGTGCCGCCAAGGTTGCTTCCAAGCTCTCCACCAAGGATCATCTCATGACGAATGTGCTTGGAAGCTTAAGAAAGGGGGTAAGCACTCATAGACAATTAGCAAATTATTGTGAGCATCACGCGTTTGTCTCATGTGTGGAACCCCACAAGGTCTATGAGGCGCTAGAAGATCCGGATTGGCTCAATGCCATGCACGAAGAACTCAACAACTTCGAGCGCAACAAAGTGTGGAGATTGGTGCCAAGGCCAATGGGGAACCACAATGTCATTGGAACCAAGTGGATATTCAAGAACAAGCAAGATGCCCATGGGATTATCATTCGCAACAAGGCTCGTTTGGTAGCACAAGGCTACTCCCAAGTCGAGGGTATCGACTAGGTGAAACCTTTGCTCCTGTTGCTCGTCTTGAATCCATTCGCATGTTGATTGCATATGCTTCTCATCATAACTTTAAGTTACAACAAATGGATGTGAAGAGTGCTTTTCTTAATGGTCCCATTAATGAATTGGTTTATGTCAAGCAACCCCCCGGGTTCGAGGATCCCTACTTTCCCGATCATGTGTATCAACTCGATAAGGCACTCTATGGCCTTAAACAAGCCCCACGTGCGTGGTATGACCACCTTACCGAGTTGTTACAAGACCGTGGTTTTGAAGTTGGGCTAACCGACCCCACTCTTTTTACTAAGAAGGTCAAAGGGGAGTTGTTTGTGTGCCAATTATATGTTGATGATATTATCTTTGGTTCTCCTAACAAAGCTTTCAATGAGGAATTTGCCGCTCTCATGACCTCAAAGTTCGAGATGTCCTCCATGGGAGAGTTGAAGTTCTTTCTAGGGTTCAAAGTGAAGCAAAGAAGAGAAGGAACCTTCATCAATCAATCCAAATACACTCAATACATGCTCAAGAGATTCAAGCTAAGTGACGTCAAGCCGGCTTCCACTCCAATGCCCACCAAGTGCCAACTTGACTTAGATCCCAATGGTAAAGTGGTGGATCAAAAGGTATATCGTTCCATGATTGGATCCTTGCTTTACCTTTGTGCATCTAGACCGGACATCATGTTGAGTGTGGGAATTTGTGCATGGTTTCAAGCCGCACCTAAGGAAAGTCACTATGTGGCGGTCAAACGAATCTTTCGATATTTGGCTCATACCCCAAACTTTGGCTTATGGTACCCAAGAGGATCAAACTTCAAGCTTGTAGGGTACTCGGATTCCGATTGGGAGGGAGACAAAGTGGATAGGAAGTCCACTTCCGGAGGGTGCCAATTCCTTGGTTGCTCTTTGGTAAGTTGGTCTTCCAAAAATCAAAGTTGTGTGTCTCTCTCGTCCACCGAAGCGGAGTATGTGGCGGCTGGTAGTTGTTGTGCACAACTCTTATGGATGAGGCAAACTTTAAAGGATTATGGTGTCACTTGTGACAAAGTGCCTCTTTGGTGTGACAATGAAAGTGCCATCAAGATCTCTCTCAACCCGGTGCAACACTTCAAGACGAAGCATATTGAGATCCGATATCACTTCATCCGGGATCACATTAGGCGAGGAGAGATCGAGCTCAATTACGTCAACACTCATGATAACCTTGCAGATATCTTCACGAAGCCCTTGGATGAAGCAAGATTTCGCGAGTTAAGGCATGAGCTAAATATCATCGATTCGAGCAATGTTGCTTGAACCCTTGCACACCCCACCATACTCAACGTGTTGTCCTATTTAGATGTAGGCATGGACATAGGGGGAGTGATGTTCTCTCAATGAACTCTCCCTCCCCCCATTATGCATAAATCAATCAAGTCTTTCACATTAGCCATGTTTGATGGTACTTGTGCTTCAAAGACGAGTTTTGGTCATGGACCCAAGGATAATTCTTCGCGGTGCCATACCAATTGACTCAAACATAGGTGGCTATGGCCACCGCCCTCTCTTTTGGAGAGGTGGTGTCTCGTGGTTGGTTCGTTTGTCGTGTGCCTTTCTGGTTTTGTGTGTTGTGTGGTCTTGTGGTGTCGTGTTGGCTCGAAGTGGTTTGTGCAAAGATCCAGTTTTTCGCGCTCGAAATGTGCTTCTTGAGCCCACGGTACTACCGCGTCTGGGCGCGGTACTACCGCTTTGGGAGGCACGGTACTACTGCGCCACAGCATGGTACTACCGCTCTGGTGTGGTACCTCGGAAGTACCGCACCGTGCGGTACTACCGTGTCTGGGCACGGTACTACCGCACCGTCAAGGGCGCGCGGGGGTTATGACTTGGGCAGGGGAGTTCCAACTCCCCATACCCATTCATTGTCTCTCTCTCCTAGCGCCCACCGTGGGGCCGGGCCTCCGGCGCCGGCCACTCTCCTTGGATTCCGACCGGTGGGATCGTTCCCCACCACTTCCTCTTGCCACTCTCTTGCTTCTAGGCTTTTGGGGAGAAACTTGTCGTTCTTGAGATTTTAGGCCAAATCTATGCAAGAGTAGGATGTAGGAGAGTCGTGATGCGTAGGAAACATACTTGATATGCTGTCTTGTGGTAGCTTTGTCCAACCGTAGTACCGCCGTGGTTTCGCGGGCTTTCTCAGATTTGAACCAGTTCAGATCTGACACGGTGCGGTACTACCGTGCCCGATGTGCGGTACTACCGCTCTTGCGATACTACCGCCCGTCGGGTGCGGTACTACCGTACCGTGCGGTACTACCGCTCCGCAGACGCGGTACTACCGCGCCGGCCGCGGCGCTAAGGTCGTACTACTGCTCCTACACCCGGTACTACCGTGATCTTGCACGGTACTACCGCGTCTAAGAGCCGTACTACTCTCTTAGCTCCAAAGCTCTTGGCAGTACTACCGTAGGGATCAAATATCTCTCTAGGCATTTATCATGTGTGCTTTCTACTTGTTTCACTTGCTTTGTTGTGGTCTTTGCATTAATCTCTCTTGGCTGTTGTGGGTGTTTTTGCATTCTGTGTCTCAGGTGGTGGCTCTCGCCGTTCCAATCCCAGTCGTGACACTGGCTCCAAGCGTCTACACAACCCCCAAGATGAAGCCCCAGAGGGCTCCAATGCCCCCAAGCGCAATGTCAAGACCACTGCCAGCAAGCAAAAGGAACCGACTAAGGGCATGGACGAGATTTCAACCATTGAGTATGTCGAGCGCCGGAAGATCAATCCCTATGTGAATCCTCGGTCTATCCTCAGAGGCACCGAGTTGTTCTGGACCAAGCAACGGGCTCTCATCTATCTGGATGTGATCAAGAACAAGCAGAATACCTTCGTGGATGTCAAGTGGATAGACATGCATCACCTGCGGAAAGACAAGTTTCGTGACTATTTTGGAGAGGCTCTAGACTTGGTGGAGCAGTTTGCTATTGATCCGGTGATCTCCTTTCACCTTGACTATGACCCTGAGCTTATCTGTCAGTTCTTTGCCTCAGTATACTTTCATCCCGGGGAGGAGCGGAGGATGACCTGGATGACCAATGGCCGTCAGTTGTCTGCCACATGGAAAGAGTTCATGGATCTGCTGCACATTCCTGATGACGGGCTTCACACCCCCGTTGGCGTTCGCCCCCATGCCAACTCTGAGTCTGCCAACAAGAACCAGCTTCAGCCCTTCCTTGTTGAGAAGGTACTCCCCAATGGCAAGTCATCTTGGGTGTTGAACTCCTTTCTGGATATCATGCATCGCATCTTCCGCAACACTCTGTTCCCACGCATTGGCGACAAGGACAAGGTTCATGCATATCTAGTGGACATGTTGCTCTTGTGTGCAGAGGCACGTACTTCTCAGACTCAGCCACTTGATGTCTCACACATCATGTGGTGTGAGCTTCGGTTTGCGGTGTTCACTCGCAAGGTACCTATCTATGGACCATACCTGTTTCTGCTGCTCTCCACCACTTGGGAGAAGACGTATCCAGGTGATGAGTTCCTTGCTCCAGACTGGATTCGCCATGAGTCCATCAACCTCCGCGTCAAGCCCAACTGGGCCAACACCACTACCCGTGCTGAGGCATCTTCTGCTAGGAGGGCTGCTGGTGAGGGGGAGGCTGCTGCTGCTGAGACTGCTGCTGAGGACCGTGCTGCTAGGTCCACCACTTCTTCCTCTGAGCCGTCATGGGCCAAGAAGCTGAAGGACAAGATGAAGAATCTCTTCTGCATGCAGGCGAAGGGACAGTACAGGGCTCATGTGACTGACAAGGAGAGTCGCCGCCGTGACAAGAAGGTGATGAGGCTCTTTGGAGAGGATGTGTCTGGCGGGTCTGAGGACGTCATCACACCTGAGGCTGCCTGGATGTCAAAGCAGGGCTACAAGTGGACCAGTTCAGAGGATGAAATCGAGGAGACTATCCCCGCCGCTGAGTCTGACGAGGAGCACGAGGAGCAGTGGGACGACTTCTCTGCCTGAGCCACCCCGTGTGTGTAGGTGTCCTCTCTGCCTTTTTAGCGTCTCGATGCCAAAGGGGGAGAGAGTGTAGGGATTTGCGTTGTGTCGTGCTTGGTGTGTTTGTTTGCTTTGTCGTTTGGACCTCGTTTGCCTCGTTTGCTTTTGTTCGGTTTGTGCCTTCGAGACCTATCCTCCATATGGTGTAAGACATATGCACTCTATCTATCTTAGTTATCTTATGTTTGTACTATCTTGTCTAGTGATAAATTTTCCTTGTCTCTATAATATAGGGGGAGCTCTGTTCCTAGTATTCGTGCTCATCTAGGTGGCACACATTTAGGGGGAGCCCATCTATATTATAGAGAGGAGGGGTTTGCTTTTACTTAATAGTATTTTTCCTTGTGCAAATCCCGTTTTGTCATCAATCCACCAAAAAGGGGGAGATTGTAAGGACATATTTATCCCTAAGTGTTTTGGTGATTGATGACAACGCTTTTGTGGACTAATCGTGTGCCATGAGTTTTCCAGACACTTCTTTGCTAGGAACAAGACGATTGGGTGCCCCTCGAAGACTGACGAAGACGGCGTCTTTTCTATGTTTCTTTTTGGTGGATTTGAGTTGTAGGAAAGTCGTACTATTAAGAGGGGGTCCGCGTTGGAAAGGTTTGGGTGGAATCATCACGTACATGTCTCCTTTTATCCCCTCCTTCTTCCTTGGAGCTTTAGCCATTAGGCATGTCGCGGTCTTAGTGGGTCGCTCGAAAAGTTAATCACATATAGACCGTTCTCGACATGCCCAACAAAGGCTACTTTAAGAGTCTTGCTCCACAAGAGGGCCACGGTATCGATATCAAAGAAAGTGGCAAAGCCCATGATAGCAAGTTGACGAACGGAAAGTAAATTGTATGCAAGGGACTCAACAAGCATGACCTTCTCGATCATGAGATCATGAGAGATGACCACCTTGCCAAGTCCCAATACCTTAGAAGATGAGGCGTCACCCCACTCGACATTGGTGGGCATAGATGGAACCTTGTGCACGTCCACGACCAAGTCCTTGCTTCCGGTCATATGATTTGTAGCTCCGCTATCGAGCAACCATGATCCCCCACCGGAAGCAAACACCTACAAGAGATCAATGCTTGGTTTTAGGTACCCATTTTGTAATGGGTCCTTTGATGTTAGTAACAAGGGTTTTTGGAACCCAAATAGACCATTCAATGTATTCATGAAGAGAACCAACAAATTCGGCATAAACATGCCCATCACTAGCACGGCATAACACATAAGAAGGGTTAAAATCGCCGGCTTTGTTGAGAGGGATGGCATTGCCCTTCTTGACATTGTTCTTCTTCTTCTCCTCAGGGGCACTCTCTCCCTCCCTCACAAAGGTTTGCATGAGGGGAGGAGGTCGTTTGGTCTTGTCATTCTTCTTCTTGTTCTTGGAGTCGGGCACGTACCCAACCCCTTCCTTGGCCACACCTCCCTTTTGGTTGATCAAGAGATCGTTGAGGTTCTTCTTGCCTTGTATGCAAGTCGCAAGACCTCTCTCAAGTTGCTCCTTCAACTTCGCATTTTCCTCAACAAGATGTATATGCTCACAACACGGGTTAGTAGCATTTGCATTATCAATTAAAACCATATGAGGAAAAGTTGATTTCTCCTTAGTTAGCTTCACTTGGAGTTGATCACGAGACTCCTTGAGACTAGCTTGAATACCCTTCAAGGCCTTGTGGGCCTTGTCAAGTATATCAAACTCCTCTTTGAGTCTAGCAAGATCAACCCCGAGTTTGGCCTTCTCAGAATTTAGCACACGAGAAACAATGAGGGCATGATCATAATCTTTCTTTAACTTAGCATGATCAGCGTTGTGTGACTCCTCAAGAGCCAAACAAAGACCACGCTCTTCCTCAAGAGCATTGGAAAGATCCGAAATCTCATCGGCATAGTCACGACTATGCCCTTCCATCTTAGAGATGGTGTCTTCGTGAGCCTCAATCATGTCATTGGCCTCACCCAGTTGTTCCAAGAGAGCAACAAAGTGCTTCTTGGATTTTCCCTTGAGTTTGCCCATAAAAGCCTCAAACTCGTTAGCCTCCACATTAGCTCCCTCAGGTTCATTAATGCTATCCGTTGGGGACGGATGATTAATGATGGTAGTTTTGATGTTGGAGGTTACCTTGTTGGTGGCTTTAGCCATGAGGCACTTGGCGGTGATGCTCTCTTTGGGTGAGTCGAAGAGAGACACCCGTGACGTTGTTGCAATGGCAACGGAGGCCATGGCAACCGACTCATCATCTTCATCATCCTCATCATCCTCATTGTACTCTTCTTGCACAACCAAAGCCTTGGGAGGAGTCTTCTTGGTGAAGTTGTTCTTGTTGGGGAACGACTTGGCCTTGTCCTTTCGGATGAGTTTGCCACCATTGTCTTCCCTCTTCTCATACGGGCATTCTGCAACGAAATGACTCATGTTGCCGCAATTGTAGCAAGTCCTTACACGTTGCTTGCCCCTTGTGCCACTCGAGTTGTTTTTGTTAAAATTGGGCCTCGAGTTTTTCTTGCTCCAAAATTGCCTTGAAGCAAGTGCCATGTGTTCATGATATGCATACTTTGTATCTTCGGGGTTGCTCTCCTCTTCTTCCTCTTCTTCTTCTTCCACGGTGGGCTTGGCCTTCAATGCAAGGTTAGGCTTCTTTGCCTGTTGAGAACGGAGCACCGCATTGTCGGCGGTCTTGTCCAAAATGTTCATGGCCACAAACTCATCCAACACTTCGCTTGAGGTCAAAGTGTGGAAGTCCGGTCTTTGACGAATGACGGAGGACATGGCCTTGTGGTAGGGCATCATTGCCTTGAGGAATTTGCGCTTGATCCAATTGTCATCCGTGTCCTTGCTCCCGTGATCTCGTAGTGAGACCGCGAGTTTGGTTACTCTCCGATAAAGCTCACGAGGTTCTTCATCTTCCTTCATTGCAAACTCATCGGCCTCATCTTGTACCACTTCATAGTTGGAGCGTTGAATGCATGCGCTTCCCCGGTAGAGACACAACACAATGCCATGCATCTTTGGCCAAGGCGAAGGGAAGAAGATGAGGTAGGTCTTCGGGTGGAATTGCATCTTGAATGATGAAGAGAGCATTCTCATTGAATTGATTGTCCGCGGCTTCTCGAGGAGTGAAGTTGCTTGGATCATGTGGATAGAAACCTTCTTCAATGATTCTCCAAAGGTTAGTGTTCACATGATTTAAATAACGTTTAAAGCGGTAAACCCAAGAATCAAAATCCTCATTTTTCACAATCTTAGGGGGAGGACCGGCATGATTCAAATGAGTGGAAGGCACCGGTCCACCATAAACAAGTGGTGGTTCCACATGGGCAAAGATGCCGGTGCCATTCTTGCCACTAGAAGAAGGAGCCTTTTCACTACTAGCTTCCCCCT
>NC_053028.1:597533357-597543681 GCF_003073215.2 Triticum urartu
TCGGTCTTAGTGTCGGTCTTCAGAGGAGAAACCACTAAACTCGAATATTGATGATGACATGTGATATATGATGGTTATGATTGTTATCATTATGGACCAACCGTTTGCATTGTTTGAAATAATGAATATCCCTGGGACGGTACCACCTCCTGGATATTCACTATGATTATAAGCCCTTTATGCGGCGTCGCTCAGACGCCCGACTGTGGCATGTTCGTTATTTCATTTTCATATAAGCCCTTTATGTGGCGTCCCTAAGACGCCCGACTGTGGCATGTTTGTTATTTCATTTTCTCATAAGCCCTTTATGTGGCGTCGCTCAGACGCCCGACTGTGGCATGTTTGTTATTTCATTTTTCTCATAAGCCCTTTATGTGGCGTCGCTCAGACGCCCGACTGTGGCATGCTTGTTATTTTATTTACTTTATAAGCCCCTTATGTGGTGTCGCTAAGACGCCCGACTGAGGCATGCTCACTTTTTACTATCCTTCGAGATGTCGCTTCAGACATCGATCGGTGCATTTTATTTCTATTCTGTCATTGCATATTACGGTTGCATATAAATAACCTGCTTGCATCAAGATTTTATTTATGACTGACGATGTGATCATAGAATATTTCAGTGCGTGTTGATCAATTATATTATACCTGTGTTCTTAATGTTTGCGAGTACATTCAAAGTACTCACTGGCTTGTCCCTGGCTATTGTCTTGGCCAGATTGCTTGCTTGGAGAGGAGCGTGGCGATGACAGCCTCGGGACCTAAGCAACGGTGATAGCAGCCTCGCGAATAGGACCTGGTCAGCTGTTCCTGTGGGAAATGGAGTCCCATAGACCGTGGTGATCCACAAACCGCTTCCGCCCTCAACCACTAGAAACCATTTGATGTACTCATAGGCCACAATGGTCTTGTACTACATATTTTGCACTTTTGCTTGGAATTTCTGTAACAAGTTGGTGCCTCATCAGCTAACAGTAATCCTGGGGCTGGTGAGCACAACGACCCTTTTCTGGAAATTAAAGCCCGGAAAACCGGTCGCGACAGTCCTATTCGGATCCCTACTCTACAGCTCTGCAAACATTCACATGCATGCAACATGATATCAGAGAAACTTGTGTCGAGTAGTCTGCTTGGAACTACAAATGGTTGGGCAGGTGTTCATATTTTGACCGGCCATGGCTTGATTTTCTTTTTTGATTTGTTCACCATTGGCGGGGACGTGCATGTAAGTGGCTTGTTACTTCTCCATAGAGTACAGACTACTAACAGGTGTTGAAGGCGCCACTGTGGGGTGTTTCTGGCCTTCACCAGTTAGGAAATATGGAGTAGTGTCGACAGTTCCGGAATATATGATGTAGAGAGAGAGAGAGAGAGAGCGGGAGAAGAGGGGCTATATGTGGGGATAATAACCATTTAGTATGTCCCTATTTGAGGTGGAACAAAACACTGTGAGATGCCTTGAAGGCACATGAACTTCTACTAATTTCAACATAAAAAAAGATATGATTCTTTAAAACATGCTGACCAAAATACATTCCATATCTATCAAGATTTACTTACTATATTAGTAAAAAGTATTTCTTTGTTAATAATCAAAGAGAAAGCAACATTTAAATATATGTGTTTCCATAAAGAAGGTAATGTCTAGCCTCTCTTTTTTGACTTTGTTTCTCTGGAAATGATTCGTCTATGGTGGCTGATTCCTTTCTGCGCTTGCTCTCGTTGGAGCTGTTCATATCTGCTGAAATTTGTATCATCCGTAAAGTATGCACCTATATATATCACACTCTTAGTGTTTTCTTCACATTGCACAAAGGCTTCCTCGACGTTCTCTTGTACACTAGCAAGTGTATTTTCCTTCAAAAAAAGAAGCGGTATGTCCTGGCTTCCTATAAATAGAGGGGACTATATGAGTTGGATACGTCTACCATTGTAGAAAGGAAAATGAAAGCACAAAGGCTCCACTATAGAAAAAAGTACCAATGGAAGGACAGATAGAAATACGTGGTGGCCGGCCCACCATGAAAGGAAATGCTAAGACCGACTATAGGCGACCGACAGGTAGAGCTAGGGTTACGGTTTTATTCATCTACGGTGCGATCACGCCATAAACTCCTACATTGATTGGTGTTGGTGCTTCCTCTGCTTTGTGCGACGATGGAAGAGAGGGCATGGCATAGATTGACAGCTCAAGTGAAGCGGGCGACCAATATCGATAAGCTGAAAACATTCAAAGTCCCTAACAGACGGAAATGATTCCGGGGAGGCAGTGAATCTCTCAACCAAACAAGGAGCCGTCAACTTGACAAAAAAGGAACTAATATGTCTCATGTTTGAGGACCATGATTCCAGACTGACAGAGAACTACTAGGTGGTCAGTAGTTGGAAAGGCATGCTCACTCCGGCAAATCAACATCAACGTGTTTGCTAGGGCTATCCAATGGGCATGGGGACTCTACTTGGAAGCCCAAATAAGTCAGATTGGCAATAATATCTTCTTCTTGAGATTCGACAACAAAGGAGTCTAGAAGCAGACTTTATATAATGGACCATTGGAATTTGGTTTTAGTGGTATAGTTTTGAAGGGTTATGATGGTAAAACTATGCCATCAAAGATAAGGTTTTGTATGACGGATACATGGGTGAGAATTACGGATCTTACCCTATATAAATGATCATATACTATTGGTAATGCTCACATATTTTTTTCACTAGTATGAGGCTTCTTTCTCCACTCTTCAAGAAAACATGAGGACCATTTTTTATTTTTTATTTGAGAAGATACCTCACTTTTGGATTGACTGCAACAGCCTCTGTGGACTCTCTCACTAGCAAGGATCCTCAAGATGATCATGTAGAGGGTAACTATATAATAAAGACACAGTGCAGGGAGGACTAGTGCTAGCAAGATCGGTAACATGATTGTGAACTAAGGGATGATTTGCATCTGAAAAGGAAGTGGGAGCTGAGGAAGGAGCATGAAAGGAAGCAAGACATAAGAAAAATTCTATACATGAAAGGGTGCAAGGCGATTGGGAAAGATGACCCATCTACCTCCAGGCAACGCAGACGAGGCACTTTTGTTCATAAGATGAGGCAGGGTGGTGGTGATCACTAAAGGTGTCACAAGGACTATCAGCTAAAGCTACTGGATAGGAAGAGAGTTGAAGCATATTTGTGTAGCTAAGAGAGGCTCTGAGAGACTGGATCCTAATGATTTATTTACCTGTGACAATGATACCTCAACCAAATATTCTTTGAATCACAACAACTAAGAAATTGCTTGAGGAGTCTCACACAAATGGAGCGCATTAGGGAGAGTGTAGCCAATAATGGCTATTCAAACCTTTGTTTTAGTAGCTACCTGAACACATGGGACAATAAGATGGAGGAAGATGAGATCATTTTGGTACATCTGGACAGGGGTCCATGCAATTTTTATTTC
Source organism: Triticum urartu (assembly GCF_003073215.2). Lineage (NCBI taxonomy): Eukaryota > Viridiplantae > Streptophyta > Magnoliopsida > Poales > Poaceae > Triticum > Triticum urartu. Next base: position 597,536,803 of record NC_053028.1, read on the forward strand.
ATGCATTCATTCTAGGATACACCAATTGAACATGTTCTCATGGAAGACCAGACCATGCTTCACTCATTATTACAGCACTAGGCAACTAGCCATTACCACAAGTAAGAAGAGGGGCGGATGCCCCACGCAGGTGTGGGAGTGTGCATGCGATAATAATTCCTGCAAGAGTGCGCTATACGGGAAGCTTAACAATGTCACCAATGATATGCAACATTGGAATGGCTTAGTGTTTTGCTTTCTATGTTGTGAGATTACTAGGAAAAAGGTCCAGCTTCCATGGAAAGGAGAGAGCGTTGGGTTCCAGAGATCCTCATTGGAGATCAGCTAGATTGAAGCGTAGCTTCATGTGGCTCATGGATGGGAACAAATAATGTGTATGCAACATTCTCGACTGGAATTGCTCAAGGAAGATGATAAAAACATAACGGTGGATGGGATGAATTGTACTACTAACATTGAGATGGGAAGATGTCGGCCGATTTCTATGCTTAGTCCTTTTCTTCAAAAGGCTTTGCTAAAGCTGACCACGTCTTAGCTCACATCCAACATTGTCTGACTAGTGATATGGAGGAGAGTGTGACCGCAGACTTGATGGATGAGGAAATGGAGAATGCACTATTCCAAATTGTACTGACAACTGAGCTGGGGCCAGACAACCACTCAACTTATGTTTACCTATTTCACTAGTTGTTGCTAAAAATTAGGGAAAACTTTGTTTTTGCCACTCTAGCTTTTGCCTACTTTGCTTATGCCACTCTAGATTTTGACATATCACTTTTGCCACTCTTAGTTTTTGACAATACATCACAAATGCCATTCAGTGGCAAAAGCAATAACTTTTCATTTCACTTTTGCCACTCTAGATTTTGACAATGTATCGTAATTTCCACTCTAAAATTATTGCTTTTGTCACGAAATGGCAATTGTGATGTATTATCAAAAACTAAGAGTGGCAAAAGTGAAATGTAAATTCTAGAGTGGCATAAGCAAAGTGGTCAAAAGCTAGAGTGGCAAAAACAAAGTACGCATACTAATAGCAAATTTTTTGAATGGAGTTGCACCGGAAAACCTCACTGATATGGTTCTTGTCCCGATCCCCAAAATTAACTCACTGGAGATACGTCCTCAAATCATATCAATCAGCTTATTGAACACACCCAGTCAAATTGCCTCAAAGGCATAGGAAATAGATTGAAGGTTGTCCTGTCCATAATGATCATACAGAGGCAAAGTACGTTTGTTAAAAGAATAGCAAAATCCAATGTTCACAATTAAACTATAGATAATGTAGGCCTATAAGAGGGTGGATTGGATTTTCCTCGATCTGATGATGAGGGCAACCTGGTTTCTCAGATAGGTTGATCTTGATGATTATGATCTGTAGTACCCCTGCTAGGGATTTCTATCAAATTGAATGGAGGGTGCTCTGTCATTTTTACACTATCAAGAGGGCTCTGGCAAGGAGACCGACAACCCCCCTATTTGTTTATTTTCCATTTTGTGGGTTTTTTGGCGTGGCTCATGAATACTGAAAGATAAAGCGATCAATGGTGGATCTTTTGAGCATATGCTGTTGGAAATATGCCCTAGAGCAATAATAAAAGGATTATTATTATATTTCCTTGTTCATGATAATTGTCTTTTATTCATGCTATAATTGTGTTATCCGGAAATCGTAATACATGTGTGAATACATAGACACCAACATGTCCCTAGTAAGCCTCTAGTTGACTAGCTCGTTGATCAACAGATAGTCATGGTTTCCTGACTATGGACATTGGATGTCATTGATAACGAGATCACATCATTAGGAGAATGATGTGATGGACAAGACCCAATCCTAAACATAGCACAAGATCGTATAGTTCGTTTGCTAGAGTTTTCCAATGTCAAGTATCCTTTCCTTAGACCATGAGATCATGTAACTCCCGGATACCGTAGGAGTGCTTTGGGTGTACCAAACGTCACAACGTAACTGGGTGACTATAAAGGTATACTACGGGTATCTCCGAAAGTGTCTGTTGGGTTGACACGGATCAAGACTGGATTTGTCACTCCGTATGACGGAGAGGTATCTTTGGGCCCACTCGGTAATGCATCATCACAATGAGCTCAAAGTGACCAAGTGTCTGGTCATGGGATCATGCATTACGGTACGAGTAAAGTGACTTGCCGGTAACGAGATTGAACGAGGTATTGGGATACCGACGATCGAATCTCGGGCAAGTAACGTACCGATTGACAAAGGGAATTGTATACGGGGTTGCTTGAATCCTCGACATCGTGGTTCATCCGATGAGATCATCGAGGAGCATGTGGGAGCCAACATGGGTATCCAGATCCCGCTGTTGGTTATTGACCGGAGAGCCATCTCGGTCATGTCTACATGTCTCCCGAACCCGTAGGGTCTACACACTTAAGGTTCGGTGACGCTAGGGTTGTAGAGATATGAATATGCAGTAACCCGAAAGTTGTTCGGAGTCCCGGATGAGATCCCGGACGTCACGAGGAGTTCCGGAATGGTCCGGAGGTGAAGAATTATATATAGGAAGTGCAGTTTCGGCCATCGGGAGAGTTTCGGGGGTCACCGGTATTGTACCGGGACCACCGGAAGGGTCCCGGGGGTCCACCGGGTGGCCACCCATCCCGGAGGGCCCCATGGGCTGAATTGGGGAGGGGAACCAGCCCTTAGTGGACTGGTGCACCCCGCAAGGCCCACCCCTTGCGCCTAGGGTTGAAACCCTAGGGTGGGGGGGGGCTTCCCACTTGCCTTGGGGGGCACTCCACCCCCCTTGGCCGCCGCCCCCCTAGGAGATTGGATCTCCTAGGCCGGCGCCCCCCCTAGGGGACCCTATATAGAGGGGGGAGGGAGGGCAGCCGCACCCATGCCCCTGGCGCCTCCCTCTCCCCTCCAACACCTCCTCCTCCTCCGTAGAGCTCGGCGAAGCCCTGTCGGAAACTGCTTCTCCACCACCACGTCGTCGTGCTGCTGCTGGAGCCATCTTCCTCAACCTCTCCTTCCCCCTTACTGGATCAAGAAGGAGGAGACGTCACGCTGACCATACGTGTGTTGAACGCGGAGGTGCCGTCCGTTCGGCGCTAGGATCTCCGGTGGATTTGGATCACGTCGAGTACGACTCCATCATCCCGTTCTTTGAACGCTTCCGCTCGCGATCCTACAAGGTATGTAGATGCCTCCGATCACTCATTGCTAGATGAACTCCATAGATGGATCTTGGTGAAACCGTAGGAAATTTTTTTTTCTGCAACGTTCCCCATAGTGGCATCATGAGCTAGGTCTATGTGTAGTTCTCTTTGCACGAGTAGAACACAATTTATTGTGGGCGTAGATGTTGTCAACTTTCTTGCCGCTACTAGTCTTATTTTGCTTCAGCGGTATTGTGGGATGAAGCGGCCCGGACCAACCTTACACGTACGCTTACGTGAGACCGGTTCACCGACTAACATGCACTAGTTGCATAAGGTGGCTGGCGGGTGTCTGTCTCTCCCACTTTAGTTGGAGCGGATCGATGAAAAGGGTCCTTATGAAGGGTAAATAGAAGTTGACAAATCACGTTGTGGCTTTCACGTAGGTAAGAAAACGTTCTTGGTAGAACCCTATTGCAGCCACGTAAAACTTGCAACAACAATTAGAGGACGTCTAACTTGTTTTTGCAGCAAGTGTTTTGTGATGTGATATGGCCAAAGTTGTGATGAATGATGAATGATGTATGAGATGTTCATGCATTGTAATAGGAATCACGACTTGCATGTCGATGAGTATGACAACCGGCAGGAGCCATAGGAGTTGTCTTTATTTTTGTATGACCTGCGTGTCATTGAGAAACGCCATGTAAATTACTTTACTTTATTGCTAAACGTGTTAGCCATAGTAGTAGAAGTAATAGTTGGCGAGCAACTTCATGGAGACACGATGATGGAAGATCATGATGATGGAGATCATGGTGTCATGCCGGTGACAAGATGATCATGGAGCCCCAAGATGGAGATCAAAGGAGCTATGTGATTGGCCATATCATGTCACTATTATTATTTGATTGCATGTGATGTTTATCATGTTTTTGCATCTTGTTTACTTAGAACGACGGTAGTAAATAAGATGATCCCTCATAATAATTTCAAGTAAGTGTTCCCCCTAACTGTGCACCGTTGCGACAGTTCGTTGTTTCGAAGCACCACGTGATGATCGGGTGTGATAGATTCCAACGTTCACATACAATGGGTGTAAGACAGATTTACACATGCAAACACTTAGGTTGACTTGACGAGCCTAGCATGTACAGACATGGCCTCGGAACACAGAAGACCGAAAGGTCGAGCATGAGTCGTATAGAAGATACGATCAACATGAAGATGTTCACCGATGTTGACTAGTCCGTCTCACGTGATGATCGGACACGGCCTAGTTAACTCGGATCATGTTATACTTAGATGACTGGAGGGATGTCTATCTAAGTGGGAGTTCATTGAATAATTTGATTAGATGAACTTAATTATCATGAACTTAGTCTAAAATATTACAATATGTCTTGTAGATCAAATGGCCAACGTTGTCCTCAACTTCAACGCATTCCTAGAGAAAACCAAGCTGAAAGACGATGGCAGCAACTATACGGACTGGGTCCGGAACCTGAGGATCATCCTCATAGCTGCCAAGAAAGATTATGTCCTACAAGCACCGCTAGGTGAACACCTGCTTCTCCCTGCAGAACAAGACGTTATGAACGCTTGGCAGACACGTACCGATGATACTCCCTCGTTCAGTGCGGCATGCTTTACAGCTTAGAGCCGGGGCTCCAAAGCGTTTTGAGAGACACGGAGCATATGAGATGTTCGAAGAGCTGAATGGTTTTCCAAGCTCATGCCCGGGTCGAGAGATATGAAGTCTCCGATAAGTTCTTCAGCTGTAAGATGGAGGAAAATAGTTCTGTCAGTGAGCACATACTCACAATGTCTGGGTTGCATAACCGCTTGACTCAGCTGGGAGTTAATCTCCCGGATGACGCGGTCATTGACAGAATCCTTGAGTCGCTTCCACGCAGCTACAAGAGATTTGTGATGAACTTCAATATGCAGGGGATGGAAAAGACCATTCCTGAAGTATTTGTAATGCTGAAATCAGCAGAGTAGAAGTCAAAAAGAACATCAAGTTTTGATGGTGAATAAACCACTAAGTTCAAAAGAAAGGCAAGGTAAGAAGAACTTCAAGAAGGACGGCAAGGGAGGTTGCCGCCCCGGCAAGCAAGCTGCCGGGAAGAAGCCAAAGAATGGACCCAGCCCGACACTGAGTGTTTTATTGCAAGGAAGTGGTCACTGGAAGCGGAACTGCCCCAAATACTTAGCGACAGAAGGCCGGCATCCGAAAGGTATATGTGATATACATGTATTGATGTGTACCTTACCAGTACTCGTAGCAGCTCCTGGGTATTGATACTGGTGCAGTTGCTCACATTTGTAACTCAAAGCAGGAGCTGCGGAATAAGCGGAGACTGGCGAAGGACGAGGTGACGATGCGCGTCGGGAATGGTTCCAAGGTCGATGTGATCGCCGTCGGCACGCTACCTCTACATTTACCTACGGGATTAGTTTTGAACACCTCAATAATTGTTATTTAGTGCCAAGTTTGAGCATGAACATTGTATCAGGATCTCGTTTATACGAGATGGCTTACTCATTTAAATCCGAGAATAATGGTTAGTTCTATTTATATGAGAGATATGTTTTATGGTCATGCTCCGATGGTGAATGGTTTATTCTTAATGAAATCTCGAGCGTAATGCTCACACATTTCATTAGTGTGAATACCAAGATGTAAGTTGATAATGATAGTCCCACATACTTGTGCACTGCCGGCCCCTTGGTCACATAGGTGTCACGCATGAAGAGCTCCATGCAGATGGACTTTTAGAGTCTCTTGATTACGAATCATTTGACACGTGCGAACCATGCCTCATGGTAAAATGACCAAGACTCCGTTCTCAGGAACAATGGAGCGAGCAACCAACTTATTGGAAATCATACATACTGATGTGATGTGTGCGGTGAGTGTTGAGGCTCGCGGTGGCTATCGTTATGTTCTCACCCTCACTGATGACTTGAGTAGATATGGGTATGTCTACTTAATGAAACACAAGTCTGAGACCTTTGAAAAGTTCAAGGAATTTCAGAGTGAGGTTGAGAATCAACGTGACAGGAAAATCAAGTTCCTGCGATCAGATCGTGGAGGAGAATACTTGAGTCACGAATTTGGCACACACTTAAGAAAATGTGGAATAGTTTCACAACTCACGCCCTGGAACACCTCAGGTTAATGGTGTGTCCGAACGTCGTAATCGCACTCTATTAGATATGGTGCGATCTATGATGTCTCTTACCGATTTACCGCTATCATTTTGGGGCTATGCTTTAGAGACTGCCGCATTCACTTTAAATAGGGCTCCGTCGAAATCCGTTGAGACGACACCGTATGAATTATGGTTTGGGAAGAAACCTAAGCTGTTGTTTCTAAAAGTTTGGGGATGCGATGCTTATGTCAAGAAACTTCAACCTGAAAAGCTCGAACCCAAGTCGGAAAAATGCGTCTTCATAGGATACCCTAAAGAAACTATTGGGTATACCTTCTACCTCAGATCCGAAGGCAAGATCTTTGTTGCCAAGAATGGATCCTTTCTAGAGAAGGAGTTTCTCTCGAAAGAAGTAAGTGGGAGGAAAGTAGAACTTGATGAAGTATTACTCTTGAACCGGAATGGCAACTCAGAAAATGTTCCTGAGGTGCTTGCGCCGACTAGAGAGGAATTGATGATGATGATCATGAAACTTCAGATCAAGTTGTATGAATTTCGTAGGTCCACAAGACAC
>NC_053028.1:597544681-597570781 GCF_003073215.2 Triticum urartu
AGGCGTTGAAGATGAAGTTCATCATGCAGAGAAAGTCGGAGGAGCGTTGACGAGGCCAAAAGACATGACAGTGTATTCATATGAACCATAGCTTGTCCTGAAAGCCGTCTTGGGAATATCTTGCTCATGGATTCGAATCTGATGATAACCCATACGGATCAAGCTTGGAGAATACTTGGGCACCTTTGAGTTGTTCGAACAGCTCATTGATGTTGGGAAGTGGGTATTTGTTCTTGATGGTCTTCTTGTTCAAGACGGTAATCAACACAAAGTCGGTCCGTTCCATCCTTCTTCTTCACAAAAAGAACACCACAACCCCAGGAGAAGAACTAGGCCGGATGAGACCCATTCTCTCTGAATATCGAGTTGCTTCTTCAGCTCCTTCAACTCTTCAGGTCCGAGCTTGTAAGGACGCTTGCACACAGGTTCCGTGCCAGGCTCAAGATCAATGACGAATTCAACTGGCCGGTGCGGAGGCATTCCTGGAAGCTCTTCTGGAAAGACGTCTTGATATTCGCAAACGACTGGAATTCGAGATGCATCCAGTTCACCCTTCTCATTGAGAGAAAATAGGACGATGGTATCATCACGAGCGGCAAAGACAATTACATCCTCAGACGAATGAGTCAATTGAATCTTCCTGGCTACACAATCAAGCTGAGCCTTGTGCTTAGAAAGCCAATCCATTCCGAGAATAAGATCAATATCCGAGTCACCAAGAACATTGAGAGACAAGAACTTATAGTCACCCAAAGTGATAACATCCGGAACGCATACTCGAGATGTCATTTGACGGGCCGGAGAGACAATAGCCAACGGTTTCAAACATTGAGTAACAAAATCATGCTTAGATGCAAAAGGTCTCGAGATGAAACAATGCGATGCACCAGTGTCAAAAAGAACTCTTGCAGGAATATCGTTAACAGGAAGGTTACCATGATGACATCTGACGAGTCCTCTGCCTGAGCTGCATTCACCATATTGACCTTGGCACTTGGGGTTATGCTTGACCACAGCTGTACTTGCCGATCTCACAGGAGGAGGAGGAGACGCCTCTGGTTGAGCATTTGTTGGCATAGTGACCCTTCTGTTGGCACTTGTTTGCACGTGACCTCTGAAAGCGGCGGTGATACGGAGCACTCGATCTGAGCTTGAGACGAAGTCTTGTTCTGAAAGCCAGGGTTGGGTGGGGGGGGAAGATCCACTGCCACCTTTGCTCTTCTGATACGGCTGACGGAACGGAGAGGAGGAAGCCAATACTTCTGCTGCTTGGCCACTTGAGTAGAGGAAGAAGGAGTAACTCTCTGACTCGCTTCTTGGAAGCATCACACCTCAGCTGAGCAGCCTCTTGCTTCAATGCCATGTTGTAGAACTCATCGTACCTCAAGGGCTCAAAGAGAACAAGAGCTAGCTGAATTTCTTCTCTGAGACCACCCCTGAACTGGTATATCATGCTCTTCTCATCAGGGACGTCCTGCTTGGCAAAGCGGGCGAGCTTCTGAAACAACTTGTTGTAGTCATAGACAGACAAAGAGCCTTGCTTCAGGTTGCGGAATTCCTCATGCTTGCTTTCAACCACGCTCTGAGGAATATGATGAGCTTTGAAGTCTTGACGGAATTCATCCCAGGTAATCACACGGCCTCCTCTGGAATCTTTGTACTGCTGAACCATTCTGCAGCTTGGTCTTTGAGTTGGAAGGAAGCGAACTTGACAAAGTCCTCAGGCCTGACGTTACTGCACTTGAAATGCTTGCACAAGTCCACGAGCCAATCGTCAGCATCAGTTGCCTCAACACAATTGCTGAAAGGTCTTTGGCTGGTTAGCAAGGAACTGGTTGAGTGTAGCAAAGTGATTCTGATTGTTGCCTTGGTTGCCTTGGTTCGCTTGATTGCGCTCTTGAAGAATTTGCATGATCAACTGCGTGTTTGCATTGGTTGCGGCCATCACAGCTTGCCATGCCTCCGGAGGAGGTGGAGGTGGTGGCGGATCCTGATTCTGATTCTGATTGTGCTCTTAGCGGGAGCCATCCTGAAGAGGTTGACACACCATTAGCACATTGACAGAATAATTGAAGCTGAATCCAACGGAATGAAAATTGCAACATATAGTCTTCACATCCGAACAAAATGAACGAATGCATTCCTCTTGAAATGGTCACATATCCATAAATTGAGAAGCCACTAGAATTTAGGTAGAGAAATAAATCAACAAGGTACGGATCAAGAACGAATACTCGGTAAGAAATCCCAATCTCAAACCAAATATCCGTGGAAGAAGAACTAGAGCTACAAGAATTCCCACCTATGAAACTTCCGAACCTTTCCGGTTATGCAATCAGGTGTTGGGGATACAGGGGAAGCATAATATCTCACCCAAACTAGCAAATCCTACATCCAGCTGTATCCATCCTTCAACACATAACCAGAAAACCTTCGGAAACCATCTACCTCAACCTTCGAAAAGCATCCGTTATAAAGTTATGGCGATACTCCCGAACTCCCGCCCCATTACTGGGTGGCGTCGAGGTTATCTCACCAACGAACTGCATAAAAGAGATTTTCGATGTCGGCGTACTAAACTCAGGTATTCCAGAACTGCAACGATAAAATTGTGACGACAACACCTCGGAGCTCAACTCCCCGGGACACTGCCACAACCCCTTGAAAGCACAAGTGCTCCCTAGGTGGTTTTGATAATTGATGACAACATATCTCTTGTTGGACTAATTTCTATCTAGCATGTTTCAGATAAGTTCAACAATGGAGTGGCATGGACTAAAGGTTGTGGGAACTCCTTCAAGATGCTAAGGACAAAGGATTGGCTAAAGCTTCAAGCTCAAAAGCTCAAGACTCTTCATTTTACATTTTAGTGATCCAAGATCACATTGAGTCCATAGGAAAAGCCAATACTATCAAGGAGGGATGAGGTGTTGCTTAATGAGCCTCTTGCTTCATGTGCTTAATGATATGCTCCAAAATCCTCAGCTACTTTCCCACTCCACATATGACCTAAACCAAAAGTCAAACTCGGCCCCACCGATTCTTTCTATCCGCGCCACCGAGTTTCACATGTCATAGCCACTGCCACAAACCCTAGAAATCGGTTTCACCGATAGGGATCTCGGTCTCACCGAGATGGGATTGCAATTTCTCTGTTTCCCTTCGTAACGTTTTCGGTCTAACCGAAGTGAGCGATCGGTCCCACCGAGATTGCAATGTAAACTCTCTGTTTCCTTTTGTAACATTTCGGTCTCACCGAAAGAGCAAATCGGTCCCACCGAGTTTGCCTGACCAACTCTCTGGTTAGCTAATTACCAAAATCGGTCTCACCGAGTTTGTGTAATCGGTCTCACCGAGATTACGTTATGCCCAAACCCTAACCATATCGGTCCTACCGAGTTGCATGTCAGTCCCACCGAAAATCTCTAACGGTCACTAGGTTTACCTTTTCGGTCCGACCGAGTTTGTTGATTCGGTCCCACCGAGATTGGAAAACTGGATGTAACGGTTGGATTTTGTGTGGAGGCTATATATACCCCTCCACCTCCTCTCATTCGGAGAGAGCCATCAGAACACATACACAATTCCAACTCATATGTTCTGAGAGAGAACCACCTACTCATGTGTTGAGACCAAGATATTCCATTCCTACCATATGAATCTTGATCTCTAGCCTTCCCAAGTTGCTTTCCACTCAAATCTTCTTTCCACAAAATCCAAATCCTATGAGAGAGAGTTGAGTGTTGGGGAGACTATCATTTGAAGCACAAGAGCAAGGAGTTCATTACCTACACACCATTTGTTACTTCTTGGAGAGTGGTGTCTCCTAGATTGGCTAGGTGTCACTTGGGAGCCTCCGACAAGATTGTGGAGTTGAACCAAGGAGTTTGTAAGGGCAAGGAGATCGCCTACTTCGTGAAGATCTACCGCTAGTGAGGCAAGTCCTTCGTGGGCGATGGCCATGGTGGGATAGACAAGGTTGCTTCTTCGTGGACCCTTTGTGGGTGGTTGCTTCTTCGTGGACCCTTCGTGGGTGGAGCCCTCCGTGGACTCGCGCAACCGTTACCCTTGTGGAGCCCTCCGTGGACTCGCGCAACCGTTACCCTTCGTGGGTTGAAGTCTCCATCAACGTGGATGTAGGATAGCACCACCTATCCGAACCACGGGAAAAACATCCGTGTCTCCAATTGCGTTTGAATTCTCCAAACCCTTCCCTTACATTCTTGCAAGTTGCATGCTTTACATTCCGCTGCTCATATACTCTTTGCATGCTTGCTTGATATGTATTGTGTATGTTGAAATTGTGCCTAAAACTCCACTCAAACCAAAAAGGCCTAAAAATTGCAACTTTAGCACTAAGTGTCTAATCACCCCCCTCTAGACACATCTACTTCTAGATCCTACAAGTGGTATCAGAGCTTTGGTCTCCATTGCCTTGGTTTAATCACCATTGGAGGAAGATGGATGTGTCTACTTAGGGAGTCTTAGACATAGAGTGCCTATTCTTGATGGAGAGTATTTTCATGAGTGGAAAAATGAGATGCTTGTAATCTTCAATCAATATCATTTGAACAAGTATATTGCTAGCCCTTGTGCACCTCATATTGATCCTTTGCACCCTACCCTAGATGAAGATATTGACATGATTCGCAATCTTAGAACTGATTGAGCTCATCATTAGAGGATTGCCCAAAAATTTGATTGCTAGTTTGCCTACTCTTAATTGCCCTATACTATATGGAAATTTCTTGAGGAACGATTTCCCGATATTCCTTGAAAATTTGGATGAAATTCTCCATAAATCTATTGCCTTGAGTAAGATGAACTCTAGTGATCCTAGTTTTGGTAAATGTCTTCTTGAACTTGCCAATCTTAAGCATGCTAAAGGAGATGTTGGAATCATTAATGATATCATACTCAAAGCTATAAGAATTCATAAAAGTAACCACTTTGATCATTTATCTAATGAATTACCCTCTCTAGGAAATGATGAGTCACAAGATCATGACGAACCTGAATATTATGATGATGATGATGATGATGATGATAGTGACTCCGATCTTGATAATGCAATGAGACATTTTGGTCTTATGGCAAATCTTCGGGGATATGAATCAGGAGGAAAGGAATGGGTTCTTGATAGTGGATGCACTGATCATATGACCGGAGATGAAGAGATGTTTCGTGAGCTTGCTGAAAAATGACGGCCCTCGAAAATATGTCACCTTTGGTGATAATTCAAAGGGTAAAGTGGTTGGCCTTGGTAAGGTGGCCATCTCACATGATAGTTCCATTCAAAATGTCATGCTCGTTGAATCTCTCGGCTACAACTTACTTTCAGTATCTAGACTTGCTGATTTCGGTTTGAATGTCCTATTTACTGAGGTAGATTGCCAAGTATTTCGTCGAGACAATCATAAAATGGTCTTTACGGGTATGCGTAGAGGTGATCTTTACATTGTCGATTTCTCTAAAAAGGCACAACCTAAAACTTGCTTTGTTGCTAAATCCTCAAAAGGTTGGTTGTGGCATAGACGACTAGGTCACGTTGGCATGAGAAACCTTGACAAGCTTATTAAAGGAAATCATATCCTTGGAGTTAACGATGTCATATTTGATAAGGATAGACTTTGCAGTGCTTGTCAAGCAGGTAAACAGGTTGGAGGAAGACATCCCGTGAAGAACATCATGACCACAAGGAGGCCACTCGAGCTACTTCATATGGATCTTTTTGGTCCCAACGCCTACAAGAGTCTCGGTGGAAATTCTTTTGGTCTAGTTATAGTTGATGATTTTTCAAGATTTACGTGGGTGTTCTTTCTTAATGACAAGTCGCAGGTCCAGAAGATCTTCAGAAACTTCGCTAGGAAGGCCCAAAATCAGTTTGACGTGAAGATCAAGAAGGTTCGGAGTGACAACGGAACGGAGTTCAAGAACGCAAATGTGGACACCTTTCTTGACGAAGAAGGGATTTCACACGAGTTCTCGGCACGTACACACCTCAACAAAATGGAGTTGTTGAGAGGAAGAACCGGACGCTCATCGAAATGGCAAGAACATGCTTGATGAATACAAGACGCCAAAGCACTTTTGGGCAGAAGCGGTTGAGACAGCTTGTCACGCAACAAATCGCTTATATCTTCACAAGCTACTCGGCAAGACGGCATACGAGCTCCTCACCGGTAACAAGCCTCAAGTTGGATACTTTCGAGTATTCGGCTCAAAGTGCTACATTCTTGATAAGCATCGTCGTTCAAAGTTTGCTCCTAAATCTCATGAAGGTTTTCTACTTGGTTATGGCTCAAACTCTCACACTTACCGTGTCTACAACAATTTCACCCGAAAGGTTGAAGAGACGGTAGATGTGAAGTTTGATGAATCTAATGGCTCGCAAGTAGAGCAATTGCCAATTGATGTAGGAGACAAAGACCCTTCAGAAGCAATCCAAGACTTGTCCATTGGCAAAATTCGTCCAACGGAGGTGAAGGAGAGTACTTCATCCGTCCAAGTGGAAGCTTCTACTTCACGACAAGGTGAACCAAGAATCGACACGGAAGCATCCACAAGTGGGACACACCAAGATGAAGAAGACAAGGAAATGCATCAAGACGAACATCAACAACCTCTTTCTCCACCACGACAAGAGAACGACGACGTCAACAATGAAGAAGGCCAAGAAGAAGAACAAGATGAAGAAGATGTTCAACGAAGACCCAAGCAAAAGCTCTCACGAGTTCGAGCAAGAATTGCCAAAGATCATCCCGTCGAGCAAATCCTCAATGATATACAAACCGGGAGAATCACTCGCTCAAAAACTCGTTTAGCTAACTTTTGTGAAAACTATTCATTCATCTCTAGCATTGAACCTATGAAGGTTGAAGAAGCATTGGAAGATCCGGATTGGATAAACGCTATGCATGAAGAGCTACACAACTTTGAGAGAAACCAAGTTTGGACATTGGTTGAGAAGCCCGACAACAACCACAACATCATTGGTACCAAATGGGTGTTTCGCAACAAGCAAGATGAAGATGGACAAGTGGTTCGCAACAAAGCACGTCTCGTCGCCCAAGGGTACACACAAGTCGAAGGTATGGACTATGGTGAGACATATGCTCCCGTTGCTAGACTTGAGTCCATTCGCATCTTACTTGCCTATGCTAATCACCATAATATCACCTTGTACCAAATGGACATTAAAAGTGCTTTTCTAAATGGTGAAATAGAGGAGGAAGTTTATGTCAAACAACCTCCCGGCTTTATCAATCCTAAGAAACCAAATCATGTTTACAAACTTCACAAAGCTCTTTATGGTCTTAAACAAGCTCCTAGAGCATGGTATAAATGCTTGACCAAGTTCCTTACTACAAGTGGTTTTGAAATTGGTAAAATTGATTCTACTCTTTTTACTAAAAGGGTTAATGGAGAACTATTTGTATGCCAAATTTATGTTGATGATATCATATTTGGTTCAACTAACCCTCTCTTTAGTGAAAAGTTTGGAAAGCTAATGTCAGAGAAGTTTGAGATGTCTATGATGAGTGAACTCAAATTCTTTCTCGGGTTGCAAATCAAGCAAACTAAGGAAGGTACATTTGTCTCTCAAACAAAGTACACCAAGGACTTATTCAAGAAGTTCAATATGCAAGAATGCAAAGGTATGTCTACACCCATGCCTACTAGTGGACATAATGATTTGACCAAAGATGGTGAACCTGTGATCAAAAGGTTTATCGCTCTATGATTGGTTCATTGTTATACCTATGTGCTTCACGTCCCGATATTATGCTAAGTGTGTGCATGTGTGCACGATATCAAGCTGCTCCTAAAGAATGTCATCTTAAGGCCTGTGAAAAGGATAGTGAGATACTTAATCCATACACCAAATTTTGGCATTTGGTATCCAAAGAGGGCCTCCTTTGATCTTGTTGGCTACTCCGACTCGGACTATGCGGTGACAAGGTTGATAGAAAGTCCACTTCGGGTACTTGTCAATTTCTTGGTAGATATCTTGTGTCTTGGTCCAAGAAACAAAACTCGGTATCCTTATCCACCGCCGAAGCGGAATACATTGCCGCTGGATCATGTTGTGCTCAATTACTTTGGATGACCCAAACTCTTAAAGATTATGGGATATATGTGAAACATGTTCCATTGCTTTGTGACAATGAAAGTGCTATTAAGATTGCTCACAATCCCGTGCAACATTCTCGAACTAAGCATATTGAAGTTCTTCATCATTTCATTCGAGATCATGTTAAGGGGACATTTAATCTTAAGCATGTTCGCACCGATAAGCAATTAGCGGATATATTTACTAAACCACTTGATGAGAAAGTGTTTTGCAGGTTGAGAGGAGAATTGAACATCATTGATGCTTCGAACTTGGAGTAGAAACTCCATTGGATACATGCAAGACATGAGCTTATGACTAATCCATGATATATCTCTTATGATAACTATCTTATGTCTTGGATATATTTGCACCTTGCATGTTGTCTAACCCATGTAGGTGCTTGGTTGAATCTAATTCCATGAGATTGCGACTCACTCACATCTTGAGCAATCTCTACATCACCAAGACTCTACACAATGGTGGTTGAAGACAAGGAAGCACAAAACCATTCAAACATATCCTTTGACAAATTCTATGTTGAGCTTCATGATTGTCATTTTTGGATACACAAGTGCTCTTCCTTGCAAGAACTAACCCATGTAGGTAGATGAACTCAAACTCCAAGTGGTGCTCCCAACTCTTGATGAGCTACATCAACCTTGAGCACCCACACAGTCACTACATGAGCAAGAACCACACCACCACCCAAGGTATGTTATTCCATCTTAGAGAAGCTTTACTCCAAGACATGAGTCAAAGCAACTCAACAAGGTGAGAATACATCAAGATGCTTAAACGAAAAATGGTAACCCCATTTTGAGCTTAAAACGATGAGTATGACCTACGATCAAGTGTCCTCACTTGACTCCTAAGTCAATATACTCTAACATAGGTGACTATGTCACCGCCCAATTCTAGATGAAGTTCTCTTGTGTTCTTTTCTGAGTTATTGCATTTGTCCCTTGCATATTTGTTTCCTTCTTTTTCAAACAAAAAAAACTTCATCTAGAAACTTTCACTCTTTTCTTTTGTTCTGCATATTTCTGCATCAAATTCCTTGCAAATCTTTCAGCTAATTCATTGCAAATCTTTGTGAGATCTTACTTGACTAGTGAGCTGAGGTGACAAGTGTTTTTCTCTGTGATGAACTCGGTTTCACCGAATGCATTTTCGGTCCAACCGAATCCCTTCGGTACTACCGAAACATGCCACTCGGTGCCACCGATTTCGCAACAGGAAAAACAGTTTGCCACATATTCTATATTTCTTCTGATCCAGCTCCACTCAATGAATCTTGTCCTCTACAAGCATCACAGTTTTATTCCTGCTTTGTGCTGATCTCAAGGACCAAACCTATTCGACGGATTCCAGGAAAAACCTTCTTGGAAATTGATGTCAAAGGGGGAGAGAGAGATCACATCAAAGCTTATCATCAGGGAGAGAGAGATCACATCAAAAGCTTATCACCTACAAAGAGAGAAAGTACTAAGGGGGAGAGAATACTCAAGGATCCCATATATTAAGGGGGAGAAAGAAATCTCCAAGGGGGAGAGAATACTCAAGGATCCCAGATGCTTGATGTTCAAGAGGAGAGATGCCACATGTCTTTTTGGGGGAAAGACATGTTCATATGAACTCATTTGAATTAAGTTCTATTCATCTTTCAGCTCTGATTTTCTGTTTCCTATCTTCTCCCAATATCCCATGTCAAGATTCAGGGGGAGCAAGACACCTAAGGGAAAGAAATCAGTCAAATTCATTGCATATCTTTATTCTTGGGGACATGTTGAATTCAATGTGGTACCTTGTACTCACTCTCTACATGTCATCCCAGTCTTGGTATTCTTGTGGTTTCTTTTGTTTGCTCTGGCTAGTGGACGTACCTGTGTTATCTAACCTTGTTTGTGCAGGTTCATTCCATCCTAAGCCAACTCAAGACCACAAGGTAAGTATATGCATCAAAATCATGAGTATGAGGAGTTCTTGCTTATGTACATACTGTTTGCAAGAAGGACTCATGAGCATGAAGGTATTTTCCTTGATAATCTTTTGCTCTGATGCATATGGCCAAGACATGTAACACATTGCCTACTCTGTCATGTTATGCTCTCACATGTCTCTATATTTCATATTTACATGAGTGCATACATGTAGGGGGAGCCTATGCTTGTTACATGTCCTTCCAAAGCTTTACTTGCTGTTTTATATCTTTATCTAAAGCTTTGATGTATGTTGCCATCAATTACCAAAAAGGGGGAGATGAAAGCACAAGTGCTCCCTAGGTGGTTTTGATAATTGATGACAACATATCTCTTGTTGGACTAACATTTCTATCTAGCATGTTTCAGATAAGTTCAACAATGGAGTGCATGGACTAAAGGTTGTGGGAACTCCTTCAAGATGCTAAGGACAAAGGATTGGCTAAAGCTTCAAGCTCAAGACTCTTCATTTTACATTTTAGTGATCCAAGATCACATTGAGTCCATAGGAAAAGCCAATACTATCAAGGAGGGATGAGGTGTTGCTTAATGAGCCTCTTGCTTCATGTGCTAGTGATATGCTCCAAAACCCTCAACTACTTTCCCATCCACATATGACCTAAACCCTAATCCAAACTCGGTCCTACCGATTCTTCCTATCCGGCGCCACCGAGTTTCACTTGTCATAAGCCACTGCCAAACCCTAGCAATTCGGTTCCTACCGATAGGGATCTCGGTCTCACCGAGATGGGATTGCAAACTCTCTGTTTCCCTTTCGTAACTTTTCGGTCTCACCGAAAGAGCGAATCGGTCCCACCGAGATTGCAATGTAAATTCAGTGTTTCCCTTTTGTAACCTTTCGGTCTCACCGAAAGAGCAAATCGGTCCCACCGAGTTTGCCTGACCAACTCTCTGGTTAGCTTAATTACCAAATCGGTCTCACCGAGTTTGTGTAATCGGTCTCACCGAGATTACGTTATGCCCAAACCCTAACCATATCGGTCCTACCGAGTTGCATGTCAGTCCCACCGAAAATCTCTAACGGTCACTAGGTTTACATTTTCGGTCCGACCGAGTTGTTGATTCGGTCCCACCGAGATTGGAAAACTGTGTAACGGTTGGATTTTGTGTGGAGGCTATATATACCCCTCCACCTCCTCTCATTCGATGAGAGAGCCATCAGAACACACACACCATTCCACATATGTTCTGAGAGAGAACCACCTACTCATGTGTTGAGACCAAGATATTCCATTCCTACCATATGAATCTTGATCTCTAGCCTCCCAAGTTGCTTTCCACTCAAATCTCTTTCCACCAACCAAATCTATGAGAGAGAGTTGAGTGTTGGGGAGACTATCATTTGAAGCACAAGAGCAAGGAGTTCATCATCACACACCATTGTTACCTTGGAGAGTGGTGTCTCCTAGATTGGGTGTCACTTGGGAGCCTCCGACAAGATTGTGGAGTTGAACCAAGGAGTTTGTAAGGGCAAGGAGATCGCCTACTTCGTGAAGATCTACCGCTAGTGAGGCAAGTCCTTCGTGGCGATGGCCATGGTGGGATAGACAAGGTTGCTTCTTCGTGGACCCTTTGTGGGTGGTTGCTTCTTGTGGACCCTTCGTGGGTGGAGCCCTGTGTGGACTCGCGCAACCACCCTTGTGGGTGGAGCCCTGTGTGGACTCGCGCAACCGTTACCCTTTGGTTGAAGTCTCCATCAACGTGGATGTAGGATAGCACCACCTATCCGAACCACGGGAAAAACATCCGTGTCTCAATTGCGTTTGATCTCTCCAAACCCTTCCCTTTACATTCTTGCAAGTTGCATGCTTTACATTCCGCTGCTCATATACTCTTTGCATGCTTGCTTGATATGTATTGTGTGTTGAAATTGTGCCTAAACTCCACTTAAACCGAAAAAGCTTAAAAATTGCAACTTTAGCACTGAAGTGTCTAATCACCCCCCTCTAGACACATCTACTTCTAGATCCTACATCTGTGCTCTTGAGCTCTGGTCGTCTGTCAGGCTGTGGTAATCGGTGTGATCGAGACGGTGCTCCGGAGAATGCACCCGAGCTGTCCGCGTACCCCTTGACTAATTCTTTGGGCGCCGTTGGATGCCCCTCGGAGGACACTTCAGTAAATTCCTCCTTGACGGTGCCGAGCACGTTCGGGCGCCGGTCCTTCCGTTGCCTCTTCGATTACTGCCATCATCAGTGGTGGCATCCTCGGCGGCACCATCAGTGGTGTCATCCCCGACGCCACTAGGGGTTGTGTAGTCAGGATCGGTGTCTTCCGCGGCGTCCTCATAGCGGTGAGGTTCTTCCTCCATCTCCTGGGACAGCTCCCAGAATGCCTTGCCCGAACCGCCGGCCTCATCGTTGTGGGCCATGTTTCGCTCTAAATAGGAAAAAAGTTTGGTCAAAAAGTTGGTTATTGTCAAGGAACAAGATCTCTAAGTTGACCAAATAACCTAATTCTCGAGGAATGTCGCCAAAAAGTTGGCTTCGGTGTGCGGTACAAAACTGAATTTTGGAAATCTACAGAATGAACAAGCTAAGGGCTGCAAATGCCCGCAAGGCTTCAAGGGTGACGGCATAATGGCTCAGTGTTATTTAAGGGTTGGTTTGTGAGGAATTATCATGGTCTCATCATTTAGGGTTTGTCGACACCGAGGCATCCTAAAAGCTAAGCTTTTATCATTTAGGGTTTGTCGACGCGAGGCACCCTAAAAGCCTAAGCTTTCATCATTTAGGGTTTTTATCGACACCGAGGCACCCTAAAAGCTAAGGTTTTATCATTTAGGGTTTGTCGACAGGCACCCTAAATGCTAAGTTAAGTTTTCATCATTTAGGGTTTATCGATGCCGAGGCACCCTAAAAGCTAAGGTTTTATCATTTAGGGTTTGTCGACTCGAGGCACCCAAAAAGCTAAGGTTTTATCATTTAGGGTTTGTCGACGCCGAGGCACCCCAAAAGCCTAAGTTTTCATCATTTAGGGGTTTATCGATGCCGAGGCACCCTAAAAGCCAAGGTATAATCATTTGGGTTTGTCGACACGCCGAGGGACCCATAAGGGCCAGTTCTTTTGGTGGCTTCCAGAATAAGCTGCAATAAGCTGCCCCCTACCTAGCTTATTCTAGAAGCTCAACCAAACTTATTTTTTTAGAAGCCTAGTAGTTAAGACTTGACTAGTAGGCTTTTAAAAAGAAAATTTTGGTTGGGCTTCTAGAATAAGCTGGGTAGGGGGCAGCTTATTCTGGAAGCCCAAAAAAGCGACAAAAGAACTGGCCTAGTTCATCTTCTAGGTATCGATGACTGAGCACCATAAAGCCATCATGCATGAGACACTGAAGATATTATACAACTAATTTCAAACGTATATCATCAAAACATGAACTATTTGACTTCTTGAACTACGATCTAGCACAACCTAGAATAATCATCATCGTATGAACATGTGTAATAGACTTAAGCATTAGTAATAACTATGATTGCTCAGTTGTAAAAAGGCACAGAAAGAGAGCAACTGACATTAGTAATAACTATGAGTTGATATCACACTTCTATATGTATAACACAAGAGGCAGTTGATCCTACTTAATTAAGTACTAAGATACCCCGGCCCATGCATTAGTCGCAAGTACCCCATATGTCCTATTTTTAGCAAAGTCATGCTAAAATTCACGGAAAATTTCAGCATGACCTTTGCTGAAAATAGGACATATGGAGTACCCGAATTTGCCGGAACGGAAGTTAATCGACATTCCGGCAAACTCAAGGGCCTCTCGGGGTACCTGCAAAATAATTATCCCCGCGTAATGAAGTCGCCAATGGGTCATTTCAGAAGATCACAAGTAGCATCATGACAAGTACAACATCATCACAAGTGAAATACCAGGATGATATAATTAGTGCCCACTGATCACTAACAATGGAATTATTTTCCCATCATTCAGCATTCTGATGTCCTAGTATATAGGCATCCACCACAGCAACTTCAAAATGATTCTACGTTTGCATCAGATCCTTCTACTTCCAGGTTTGGGCATAAGATACAAGGTACGTAAACCAACTCATGGAAAAGACACTACAACAGAAGGCACTACCACAAGATTAAACTTGCCACTAGCTCTGAACTACGAAAAAATAATCCAAAAAAAGAAACATATGAGGCAGCACTGCAAACCAGAAAGACATATACCATGACACAAAACCTCGAGACTGAACTACTGATACGTCTCCAACGTATCTATAATTTTTGATTGCTCCATGCTATATTATCTACTGTTTTGGACATTATTGGGCTTTATTATCCACTTTATATTATTTTTGGGACTAACCTATTAACCGGAGCCCAGCCCAGAATTGTTGTTTTTTGCCTGTTTTAGGGTTTCGAAGAAAAGGAATATCAAACGGAGTCCAAACGGAATGAAACCTTCGGAACGTGATTTTCTCATACCGAATACAACTCAGGAGACTTGGACCCTACGTCAAGACACGTAACAGGAGGCCACGAGGTAGGGGGCGCGCCTACCCCAGGCGCGCCCTCCACCCTCGTGGGCCCCCTGTTCCACCGACGTACTTCTTCCTCCTATATATACCCACGTACCCCCAAACGATCAGAGACGGAGCCAAAAACCTAATTCCACCGCCGCAACTTTCTGTATCCACGAGATCCCATCTTGGGGCCTGTTTCCAGAGCTCCGCCGGAGGGGGCATCGATCACGGAGGGCTTCTACATCATCATCCAAGCCCCCGATGAAGTGTGAGTAGTTTACTTCAGACCTACGGGTCCATAGTTAGTAGCTAGATGGCTTCTTCTCTCTTTTTGGATCTCAATACAATGTTCTCCCCCTCTCTCGTGGAGATCTATTCGATGTAATCTTCTTTTTGCGGTGTGTTTGGTGAGACCGATGAATTGTGGGTTTATGATCAAGTCTATCTATGAATAATATTTGAATCTTCTCTGAATTCTTTTATGTATGATTGGTTATCTTTGCAAGTCTCTTCGAATTATCAGTTTGGTTTGGCCTACTAGATTGGTTTTCTTGCCATGGGAGAAGTGCTTAGCTTTGGGTTCGATCTTGCGGTGTCCTTTCCCAGTGACAGAAGGGGCAGCAAGGCACGTATTGTATTGTTGCCATCGAGGATAACAAGATGGGGTTTTTATCATATTGCATGAAACTATCCCTCTACATCATGTCATCTTGCTTAAGGCGTTACTCTGTTTTTAACTTAATACTCTAGATGCATGCTGGATAGCGGTCGATGAGTGGAGTAATAGTAGTAGATGCAGGCAGGAGTCGGTCTACTTGTCTCGGACGTGATGCCTATATACATGATCATACCTAGATATTCTCATAACTATGCTCAATTCTGTCAATTGCTCAACAGTAATTTGTTCACCCACCGTAGAATACTTATGCTCTTGAGAGAAGCCACTAGTGAAACCTATGGCCCCCGGGTCTCTTTCTCATCATATCAATCTCCATCACTTTATTATTGCTTTGCTTTTACTTTGCCTTTTACTTTTCACTTTGCATCTCTATACCAAAAATACCAAAAATATTATTTATCATCTCTATCAGATCTCACTTTCGTAAGTGACCGTGAAGGGATGACAACCCCTAAGCGCGTTGGTTGCGTTGAGCTATTGTTTTTGTGTAGGTACGAGGGACTCGCGTAGCCTCCTACTGGATTGATACCTTGGTTCTCAAAAACTGAGGGAAATACTTACGCTACTTTGCTGCATCATCCTCTCCTCTTCGGGGAAATCCAACGCAGTGCTCAAGAGGTAGCAAGAAGAATTTCTGGCGCCGTTGCCGGGGAGTCTATGCAAAAGTCAACATACCAAGTACCCATCACAATCCCTATCTCCCGCATTACATTATTTGCCATTTGCCTCTCGTTTTCCTCTCCCCCATTCACCCTTGCCGTTTTATTCGCCCTCTCTCTCTATCCTTCCCCTCTCTATTTGCCTCTTTTGCCCGTTTGCTTTGTTTGCTGTGTGTTGGATTGCTTGTTTGTCACGATGGCTCAAGATAATACTAAATTGTGTGACTTCACCAATACCAACAACAATGATCTTAGCACTCCGATTGCTCCTCTTACCGATGCTGAATCTTGTGAAATTAATGCTGCTTTGCTGAATCTTGTCATGAAAGATCTTTCCGGCCTTCCTAGTGAAGATGCCGCTACCCATCTAAATAGCTTCGTTGATTTGTGTGACATGCAAAAGAAGAAAGATGTGCGATTGATTTCGTTAGAGATCGTGCTAAAGCTTGGTTTTCGTCTTTGCCTAAAAATAGTATTGATTCATGGAACAAGTGCAAAGATGCTTTTATCTCTAAGTATTTTCCTCCCGCTAAGATCATCTCTCTTAGAAACGATATTATGAATTTTAAGCAACTTGATCATGAACATGTTGCACAAGCTTGGGAGAGGATGAAATTAATGATACGTAATTGCCCTACACATGGTTTGAATTTGTGGATGATTATACAAAATTTTATGCCAGATTGAATTTTGCTTCTAGAAATCTTTTAGATTCGGCCGCGGGAGGCACTTTTATGGAAATCACTTTAGGAGAAGCTACTAAACTCCTAGATAATATTATGGTTAATTATTCTCAATGGCAATACTGAAAGATCTACTAATAAAAAGGTGCATGCGATAGAAGAAATTAATGTTTTGAGTGGAAAGATGGATGAACTTATGAAATTATTTGCTAATAAGAGTGTTTCTTCTGATCCTAATGATATGCCCTTGTCTACTTTGATTGAGAATAATAATGAATCTATGGATGTGAATTTTGTTGGTAGGAACAATTTTGGTAACTAACGCGTATAGAGGAAATTTAATCCTAGGCCTTATCCTAGTAATCCTCTAATAATTATGGTAATTCCTACAACAATTCTTATGGAAATTATAATAAGATGCCCTCTGATTTTGAATCTAATATTAAAGAATTTATTTCTTCGCAAAAGAATTTTAATGCTATGATTGAAGAAAAATTGCTTAAGATTGATGATTTGGCTAGGAACGTTGATAGAATTGCTCTTGATGTTGATTCTTTGAAACTTAGATCTATTCCACCTAAGCATGATATCAATGAGTCTCTCAAAGCCATGAGAATTTCCATTGACGAGTGCAAAGAAAGAACCGCTAGGATGCGTGCTAAGAAAGATGCCTTTATAAAAGCGTGTTCTTCTAGTTCCTATGAAAATAATGATGAAGATCTAAAAGTTATTGATGTGTCCCTATTAAATCTTTGTTTTGCAATATGAATCTTGATAATGATGGGACTGAAATATGATCCACCTTTACCTAGAAGGCGTTCCAATAATTCTGAATCTTTTGATCTTGATGCTAAATTTGATAAAAGTGGGATTGAAGAAATTAAAACCCTAGATGTTGCTAAACCCACTATATTGGATTTCAAGGAATTTAATTATGAAAATGCTCTTTAATTGATTGTATTTCCTTGTTGCAATCCGTGCTAAATTCTCCTCATGCTTATAGTCAAAATAAAGCGTTTACTAAACATATCGTTGATGCCTTGATGCAATCTTATGAAGAAAAAAGTTGGAGGTTTCTATCCCTAGAAAAATTTATGATGAGTGGGAACCAACTATTAAAATTAAGATTAAGATCATGAATTTATGCTTTATGTGATTTGGGTGCTAGTGTTTCCACGATTCCAAAGACTTTGTGTGATTTGCTAGGTTTCCGTGATTTTGATGATTGCTCTCTAAACTTGCACTTTGCGGATTCCACTATTAAGAAACCTATGGGAAGAATTAATGATGTTCTTATTGTTGCAAATAGGAATTATGTGCCCGTAGATTTTATCGTTCTTGATATAGATTGCAATCCTTCTTGCCCTATTATTCTCGGTAGACCTTTCCTTAGAACGGTTGGTGCAATTATTGATATGAAGGAAGGGAATATTAGATTCAATTTCCATTAAAAAAGGGCATGGAACACTTCCCTAGAAAGAAAATAAAATTACCATATGAATCTATCATGAGAGCCACTTATGGATTGCCTACCAAAGATGGCAATACCTAGATCTATTCTTGCTTGTTATGCCTAGCTAGGGGCGTTAAACGATAGCGCTTGTTGGGAGGCAACCCAATTTTATTTTTATCTCTTCTTGCTCCTGTTTAGTAATAAATAAATTATAGCCTCTGTTTTGGTTGTGTTTTTTGTGTTTAATTAGTGTTTGTGCCAAGTAGAACCGTTGGGAAGACTTGGGCAAAGTCTTGTTGAACTTGCTGTAAAAAACAGAAACTTTAGCGCTCACGAGAACTGCTGTCATTTTTATTTGAGAGTGATATTTAGTTAATTATTTTTGAATATGATTAATAGATAAATTCCTCACGTCCAAATTTATTTTAGAATTTTTGGGGTTCCAGATCTTGCGCTAGCTACAGATTACTACAGACTGTTCTGTTTTTGACAGATTCTGTTTTTCGTGTGTTGTTGCTTATTTTGATGAATCTATGGCTAGTAAAATAGTTTATAAACCATAGAGAAGTTGGAATACAGTAGGTTAACACCAATATAAATAAAGAATGAGTTCATTACAGTACCTTGAAGTGGTCTTTTTTTTCTTTCGCTAACGGAGCTCACGAGATTTTCTACTTTAAGTTTTGTGTTGTGAAGTTTTCAAGTTTTGGGTAAAGATTTGATGGATTATGGAACAAGGAGTGGCAAGAGCCTAAGCTTGGGCATGCCCATGGCACCCCAAGATAACTAAGGACACCTAAAAGCCAAAGCTTGGGGATGCCCCGGAAGGCATCCCCTCTTTCGTCTACTTCTATCGGTAACTTTACTTGGAGCTATATTTTTATTCACCACATGATATGTGTTTTGCTTGGAGCATCTTTTATGATTTGAGTCTTTGCTTGTTAGTCTACCACAATCATCCTTGCTGTACACACCTTTTGAGAGAGCCATACATGATTTGGAATTTGATAGAATACTCTATGTGCTTCACTTATATCTTTTGAGCTCTATAGTTTTACTCTATGCTTACTTATATCTTTTGAGTTATAATTTTGCTCTAGTGCTTCACTTATATCTTTTAGAGCACGGTGGTGGATTTGTTTTATAGAAACTATTGATCTCTCATGCTTCACTTAGATATTTTGAGAGTCTTAATAGCATGGTAATTTGCTTAAAATCCTAATATGCTTGGTATGCAAGATTAATAAAAACTTTCTTGAGTGTGTTGAATACTAAGAAATTGATGCTTGATATTTTGAGATATGAGGATGGTGATATTAGAGTCATGCTAGTTGAGTAGTTGTGAATTTGAGAAATACTTGTGTTAATTGTGATTCCCGTAGCATGCACGTATGGTGAACCGTTATGTGATGAAGTCGGAGCATGACTTATTTATTGATTGTCTTCCTTATGAGTGGCGGTCGGGGACGAGCGATGGTCTTTTCCTACCAATCTATCCCCCTAGGAGCATGCGCGTAATACTTTGCTTTGATAACTTCTAGATTTTTGCAATAAGTATATGAGTTCTTTATGACTAATGTTGAGTCCATGGATTATACGCACTTCTTCCCTTCCACCTTTGCTAGCCTCTCTAATACCGCGCACTTTCGCCGGTATCATACACCACCCATATACCTTCCTCAAAACAGCCACCATACCTACCTATTATGGCATTTCCATAGCCATTCCGAGATATATTGCCATGCAACTTTCCCACCGTTCCGTTATGACACATCCATCATTGTCATATTGCTAGCATGATCATGTAGTTGACATAGTATTTGTGGCAAGCCACCTTCATAATTCTTTCATACTTGTCACTCTTGATTCATTGCATATCCCGGTACACCGCCGGAGGCATTCATATAGAGTCATATTTTGTTCTAAGTATCGAGTTGTAATTGTTGAGTTGTAAGAAAAAAAAAGTGTGATGATCATCATTATTAGAGCATTGTCCAAGTGAGGAAAGGATGATGGAGACTATGATTCCCCCACAAGTCGGGATGAGACTCCGGACGAAAAAAAAGAGGCCATAAAAAAAGAGAAAGGCCCAAATAAAAAAAGAAGAGAAAAAGAGAGAAGGGACAATGTTCCTCCTTTTACCACACTTGTGCTTCAAAGTAGCACCATGATCTTCATGATAGAGAGTCCTCATTTGTCACTTTCATATACTAGTGGGAATTTTTCATTATAGAACTTGGCTTGTATATTCCAATGATAGGCTTCCTCAAAATGCCCTAGGTCTTCGTGAGCAAGCGAGTTGGATGCACACCCACTTAGTTTCTTTGTTGAGCTTTCATATACTTATAGCTCTAGTGCATCCGTTGCATGGCAATCCCTACTCACTCACATTGATATCTATTGATGGGCACTCCATAGCCCGTTGATACGCCTAGTTGATGTGAGACTATCTTCTCCTTTTTGTCTTCTCCACAACCACCATCTATTCCACCTATAGTGCTATGTCCATGGCTCACGCTCATGTATTGCGTGAAGATTGAAAAAGTTTGAGAAATGTCAAAAGTATGAAACAATTGCTTGGCTTGTCATCGGGGTTGTGCATGATTTAAATACTTTGTGTGGTGAAGATAGAGCATAGCCAGACTATATGATTTTGTAGGGATAACTTTCTTTGGCCATGTTATTTTGAGAAGACATAATTGCTTTGTTAGTATGCTTGAAGTATTATTATTTTTATGTCAATATGAACTTTTGTCTTGAATCTTTTGAATAAATATTCATACCACAATTAAGAAGAATTACATTAAAATTATTCCAAGTAGCACTCCGCATCAAAAATTCTGTTTATCATTTACCTACTCGAGGACGAGCAGGAATTAAGCTTGGGGATGCTTGATACGTCTCCAACGTATCTATAATTTTTGATTGCTCCATGCTATATTATCTACTGTTTTGGACATTATTGGGCTTTATTATCCACTTTTATATTATTTTTGGGACTAACCTATAACCGGAGGCCCACCAGAATTGCTGTTTTTTGCCTGTTTTAGGGTTTCGAAGAAAAGGAATATCAAACGGAGTCCAAACGGAATGAAACCTTCAGGAACGTGATTTTCTCACCGAATACAACTCAGGAGACTTGGACCTTACGTCAAGGCACGTAACAGGAGGCCACGAGGTAGGGGGCGCGCCCTACGCTACCAGGCACGCCCCCCCCCGTGGGCCCCCTGTTGCTCCACCGACGTACTTCTTCCTCCTATATATACCACGTACCCCCAAACGATCAGAGACGGAGCCAAAAACCTAATTCCACCGCCGCAACTTTCTGTATCCACGAGATCCCATCTTGGGGCCTGTTCCGGAGCTCCGCCGGAGGGGGCATCGATCACGGAGGGCTTCTACATCATCATCCAAGCCCCTCCGATGAAGTGTGAGTAGTTTACTTCGGACCTACGGGTCCATAGTTAGTAGCTAGATGGCTTCTTCTCTCTTTTTGGATCTCAATACAATGTTCTCCCCCTCTCTCGTGGAGATCTATTCAATGATCTCACAGGTCTGCTTGAGAGACGATGCAGAGTTGGGAGGTGCCGAGGGAGAGACCGAGGCAGGCCAGGGTTCCGAATCCCAGGAAGCACCTCCACGAAGGGCGGCTCCCACCTTCTGCGGTAGGGAAGTAGCCGACTGAAGCGGAGCCTCCGGGATGCTCGGAGAGGAACGGGGCGACGCCCGGCGGTGGACGACGGCGGCGACGACTGGAGTGCTCGTTGGGAAGAAACGGTAGAGAGAGAGAGACGCGACGGAGAGGGAAACAAGCTAGGTCGACGAGGGGCTCCGGGCCAAATAAGCCGATGGGGGGGTCGAGAGCGAGGTCGCCGGTGGGTGGGGGCGGCGGTGGTGGCTGGAAGGGGAGCGGCGCGCGTGGCGAGAGGGGAGAAGGACGAACGGGTAGGGGCGAAGATGGGAGAGGGACGAGGGGTGGATATAGTGGGAAGGGATAGCAATGGCGCACCTCCTAGGGTGCGCCATAAATACGCGATAGCAATGGCGCACCACCCCTGGTGCGCCATGTAATTTTTAGTTGCATCTAATAATTATTTAGAAAATGACGATCAAATTTGGAAAACATTTAGAATGTGGAAAAATATCATCAAGATTTCAAAACATTTATGAAAAAATATGAATATGAAAACATTTATAATATAAAAAAATTTCATCAAATCTGTTATTTGAAAATATTTTTTTTGGATTTTTAGTTGCATCTAATAATTTTTTAGAAAACATTTATGAATATGAAAAAATATCATCAAATTTGAAAAAATATTCATGAATTCAAAAAGTGCCCATGAAATTTAAGCAGGAAAAGGAACACTGAAAAATAAAATACAAGAATAAATATAAATAAAATTTGTATATCAATGGCGCACTCATTCGGGTGCGCCATAAATACCTTCATAGCAATGGCGCACCCTCCCCTGGTGCGCCATTACTAACTTTTTTTGGATTTTTAGTTGCATCTAATAATTTTTTAGAAAAATGGATCAAATTTGAAAACATTTATGAATGTGGAAAAATATCATCGATTTCAAAACATTTATGAAAAAATATGAATATGAAAACATTTATGAATATGAAAAAATATCATCAAATTTGTTATAATATTTTTTTTGGATTTTTAGTTGCATCTAATAATTTTTTAGAAAACATTTATGAATATGAAAAAATATCATCATGAAAAAATATTCATGAATTCAAAAGTGCCGCCCATTTCCATATGTCGAAATACAATCGAGAAATGAAGAACACGATTTAAATACAATCGATCTTCTAGCTATCTTTTCACAATCTTCTTGCCCTTCTTTTTCGCAAATGGAGTTCTTCTGTTGAACGGACGTCCTTTAGGTAGGGTGGTCCTGCTTCTTCTTGTGGTGTATGGCACTTCATCGTCGTCATCATGTTCCATCTTCGGGTCGCCATACTTGTCGAAAGTCTGCTCATTGGCGACTCCATCCATTCCGATGATCTTCCTTTTGCCTCTCCTCACGACAACACGACTGGGCTTTGACGGGTCGGTAATGAAGAAGCATTGGTCCACTTGGGAAGCCAGTACCCATGGCTCATTTTTCGCGGTGACGTTTGCGCCCGCGGTCTTGGATTTGGCTTCGGGTATAACCATGGTGGTGAAATACCGGTCTTCTTTTAGGACGCTCTTGGCCCATCTGACACGGAACATCGGGACCTTCTCTCCAGCGTAGCTCAGCTCCCAGATCTCCTCGATCCTTCCGTAGTATCTGTCCTTGTCGTTACCGGTGTAGGATTCCATCGTTACCCCGGAGTTCTGATAACCATCGCTCTTCATGTCCTTGTCCTCGGTGTAGAATGTGTAGCCGTTGATATCGTACACCTCATAGGTCATCAGGTTGTGCTCGGCGCCCTGTGACAAGGCGAATATGAGTTGTTCTTCCGCGGAAGAATCCTCATGTAAAGGGTACGACAGAAGCTTCTGCTTGAACCAACGCGTGAAACATGAGTTGTGCTCTTTGATTATATCTCCGTCCGTCCTCTGTTGGCCTCGGTCATTGTACGTCTTCTTAATAAAGGTTTTGTGCTCTACCACCCAAGGATCGACCACGTCTATGTGTTGTAGCGCGACTAGGTTTGCTCTTTCAAAGTCGGCGAGTCGACCCTCGAAGTCGACATGCATTTCGCGGCGACCCTCACGGTGACCCCATCCAGCGAGCCTGCCGAGGTGCCTGTTGACGGGCAGACCAACGGGGTTCTCGATGCCTAGATAATTCGTGCAGTAGGAGATGCACTCTTCGGTCAGAAAGCCCCTGGCTATGCTTCCCTCTGGACGTGACATGTTGCGAACGTATCCTTTGATGACACCATTCATCCTTTTGAACGGCATCATGCTGTGCAGGAACGTCGGCCCGAGTTGGATGATATCCTCCACGATATGGACCAGCAGATGCACCATAACGTCGAAGAATGCGGGCGGGAAGTACATCTCAAGCTCGCATAGTATCACCACGATCTCTTCCTGTAGCCTTCTGAGTTGCCTCACGCCAACCGACTTCCGAGAGATGACGTCGAAAAAGTTGCATAGGCCAAATAGCGTTTCACGGACGTGCGCGTCCATGATCCCACGGATTGCAACTGGAAGTATCTGCGTCATCAGCACGTGACAGTCGTGAGACTTCATCCCGCTGAACTTCTGCTTCGCTGGGTCTAGGTATCTGCTTATCTTCCCCGCGTAACCGTAAGGAAGTTTTACTCCTACGAGGCAGGTGAAAAACTGCTCGATCTCCTCCTGACTTAGAGTGAAGCACGCGGGAGGGTAGTCATTTCCGGTCTTCTTGGCCTTTTTGCCTTTGCGACGACTTTCCGTGTCCTGCTTCGCCTCATCATCATCATTAGCGTGAAGCTCCTCCCTGATGCCCATTGATTTCAAGTCTGCCCTTGCTTTCGGCCCATCTTTGGTCCTCTCTGGCATGTTGAGCAGGGTACCAAGCAGACTCTCGCACACGTTCTTCGTGATATGCATGGACATCAAGGCTGTGAGGCACACGGTGGATCTTCCAGTACGGCAAGTCCCAAAAACAGACCTCATTTTCCATACCTTCAGCAGCGGCTCTGGCGCCTTTCGCTTCTTTCCCGGCTCTGGCGCCTTTTGCTTCTTTCCCGGCAGTGGGCAATCTTTCCAATTTTTCAACAGCCCATCTATTTCCTCGCCGCTCCTCGTACGCGGGCGTCTTCGGGGTTCGGTTTCACCATCGAACAGATCCTTGCGTTCTCCATGGTCATCCGCGAAGCCACCTTCGATGTCCCATGAACACGGTTTTCGAAGACCCGGGATCTCTATCTAGCTGGCGATACGTTGTGTCATCCATGCACCTAACGCATCCAGAAAATCCGTGGACCACCTGCCCCGCGACATATCCATAACCGAGATAGTCGTGCACCGTCGTGAGCAGTGCTCTCATAGGGAAATATTCTTTCTCTGCGTCCCACGTATTGGCTGGCGTTCCATACGTGTCTAGCTCCTCTTTCAGCAGCCCCAGATACAGATTGATGTCGTTCCCTGGTTGTTTCGGCCCTTCAATTAGCATACTCATGTGAATGTACTTCCTCTTCATGCACAACCAGGGGGGAAGGTTGTACATCCACACAAACACAGGCCAGGTGCTATGTGTGCTTCTCTGGCTGCCAAACGGATTGACTCCATCGGTGCTCGCACCCAGCACGATGTTCCTTGGATCGTTCCCAAATTCTGGGTGTTCGAAGTTCAACGCTTGCCACTGGCTCGCATCCTTAGGGTGACTCAGCATCTTGTCTTTTTTATTTATCTCCGGATCATCCGTCATCTCTCGCTTCTTCTCCTCCCTATCTGCGTGCCAACGCAGGAGCTTTGCTACCTTAGGGTCCGCGAAATACCGCTGCAGACGAGGAGTGATCGGAAAGTACCACACCACTTTTCGAGGAGCTTTCTTCCTCTTCTTGTATCGAGTGACGCCGCACACCGGACATATGGTAGACTCCGCGTGCTCGTCCCGATAAATGATGCAATTGTTCATGCACATGGTATTTCACGTGCGGTAAATCCAGAGGACACACGATTTTCTTCGCCTCCTCGAAACTGGTCGGGCACTTGTTCCCCTTGGGAAGACGTTCGTGCCAGAATGACATGTTCTCGTCGAAGCATGCGTCGGTCATTTTGTGTTTTACCTTCATCTCCAGAGCCATGAGCGTTACTTTCAGGCGGGTATCCTCGGGCCTGCATCCTTCATACAATGGAGTAACGCGTCTATCTCCAGTTGATCCAGCTTGGCTTTCTCTCGGGCGGCAGCTCTTGCGTTATCCGTCTGCTTGAGAAGCAGCTCTTGAATATGAGGGTCCTGCACCCAGCCCATCGATGGTCCATCGTCGTCTGCTCCGCATCTTCATCTTCATGATCATGCCCTTGCTCCGGCATCTTCCTCATCATCATGTCCGGCATCTTCTACATGATGACTGTGTACATGCATCTACTTCG